>NW_027464726.1:180000-185000 GCF_043290135.1 Rhipicephalus microplus | reverse complement strand
CTCAACCTAACCTAACATTCGCACTTGTATCTAAGTACGCTCAATTACACTGTTTCGTTCACAATTACGATATTTGCTTGACCTCACAGTTTCTCACCAACTTATTACAGTACAGAACGCTGTATCTTGCTAAATGACATCGTTCTTTAAGGTTTCACGATACTTGCATGCGCTTTAACGAGACTATCACAATAAAGCAGTTTCGCACTTGTAACGGCACAAGACGCAGTATCTGGCTAGTTCATGCCATTTTGTGTGCTTTCCCAATATTTCACCTATCGCAGTTTCGTACTCGCAATAAAACAACACTATCTCGTTAGATGACATCGTTTTTGGTGGCTTCACGACGCTACCTAGCTCAAACTAACCGAACCTTCGCACTTCTATCGTTAGAAAACGTTTTATTCGCTACTTTACAATGTTTTCTACAAGATTACGACGGTTTCATGCGCTTTCACATTAGATATCGCAGTTCCCGACTTGTAATGGTGAAAAACACAGCATCTCACTAAGTGACATTGTTTAATGCAGTTTTAGCGCGGTTCATATCTTAACCTAACCTAACCTTACCTAACCCAACCTAACCTAACCTAACCTAACCAAACCTTACCTAACATCCCTAACCTAACCTAACCTAACCTAACCAAACCAAACCTAACCTAACCTAACGTAACCTAACCTAACCTAACCTAACCTAACCTAACGACGTTTGCAAGCGCTTTCACATTAGATATCGCAGTTCCCGACTTGTAATGGTGAAAAACACTGCATCTCACTAAGTGACATTGTTTAATGCGGTTTTACGACGATTCATATCTTAACCTAACCTAACATTCGCACTTGCATTAAAAAACGCTCTATTACACTGTTTCGTTCACAATTAGGATATTTGCATAACCTCACAGTTTTTCACCAACTTATTGCAGTACAGAACGCTGTATCTCGCTAAATGACATCGTTCTTTAAGGTTTCACGATGCTTGCATGCGCTTTAACGAGAATATCACAACATAGCAGTTTCGCACTTGTAACGGTACAACACGCAGTATTTGGCTTGTTCATGCCGTTTTGTGTGCTTTCACAACATTTCACCTATCGCAGTTTCGTACTCGCAATAAAACAACACTATCTCGTTAGATGACGTTGTTTTTGGTAGTTTCACGACGCTACCTAGCTTAAACTAAAATAACTCAACCTAACATAACCTTCGCACTTCTATCGTTAGAAAACGTTTTACTCGCTACTTTACATTGCTTTCTACAACATTACGACGGTTTCAAGCGCTTTCACATTAGATATCACAGTTCCCAACTTGTAAAGGTGAAAAACACTGCATCTCACTAAGTGACATTGTTTAATGCGGTTTTACGACGGTTCATACCTTAACCTAACGTAACCTAACCTAACCTAACCTTACCTAACCTAACCTAACCTAACCTAACCCAACCCAACCCAACCTAACCTAACCTAACCTAACCTAAACTAACCTAACCCAACCTAACCTAACCTAACCTAACCCAACCCAACCCAACCCAACCTAACCTAACCTAAGCTAACCTAACCAAACCTAACCTAACCTAACTTAACCTAACCTAACGTAACCTAACCTAACCTAACCTATTCTAACGTAACCTAACCTTACCTGACCTAACCTAACCTAACGTAACCTAACCTAACCTAACATAACCTAACGTAACCTAACCTAACCTAACCTAACCTAACCTAACGTAACCTAACCTAACCTAACCCAACCTAACCCAACCTAACCCAACCCAACAACACCCAACCCAACAACACCCAACCCAACCTAACCTAACCTAACCTTACCTAACCTAACCAAATTATCCTTACCTAACCTAACCTAACCTAACGTAACCTAACCTAACCTAACCTAACGTAACCTAACCTAACCTAACGTAACCTAACCTAACCTAACCTAACCCAACCTAACCTAACCTAACCTAACCTAACCTAACCCAACTCAACCCAACCTAACCTAATCTAACCTAACCTAACCTAACCTAACCTAACAAAACCTAACCTAACCTAACCTAACCTAACCTAACGACGTTTGCAAGCGCTTTCACATTAGATATCGCAGTTCCCGACTTGGAATGGTGAAAAACACTGCATCTCACTAAGTGACATTGTTTAATGCGGTTTTACGACGGTTCATATCTTAACCTAACCTAACATTCGTACTTGTATTGAAAAACGCTCTATTACACTGTTTCGTTCACAATTACGATATTTGCATAACCTCAACGTTGTGCACCAACTTATTGCAGTACAGAACGCTGTATCTCGCTAAATGACATTGTTCTTTAAGGTTTCACGATGCTTGCATGCGCTTTAACGAGAATATCACAATATAGCAGTTTCGCACTTGTAACGGTAGAACACGAAGTATTTGGCTTGTTCATGCCGTTTTGTGTGCATTCACATTTCACCTATCGCCGTTTAATACTCGCAATAAAACAACACTATCTCGTTAGATGACGTCGTTTTTGGTGGTTTGACGACGCTACCTAGCTTAAACTAACATAACTCAACCTAACATAACCTTCGCACTTCTATCGTTAGAAAACGTTTTACTCGCTACTTTACATTGCTTTCTGGAACATTACGACGGTTTCAAGCGCTTTCACATTAGATATCGCAGTTCCCAACTTGTAAAGGTGAAAAACACTGCATCTCACTAAGTGACATTGTTTAATGCGGTTTTACGACGGTTCATACCTTAACCTAACGTAACCTAACCTAACCTAACCCAACCTAACCTAACATAACCTAACCTAACCTAACCTAACCAAACCTAACCTAACGTAACCTAACCTAACCTAACCTAAGCTAACGACGTTTGCAAGCGCTTTCACATTAGATATCGCAGTTGCCGACTTGTAATGGTGAAAAACACTGCATCTCACTTAGTGACATTGTTTAATGCGGTTTTACGACGGTTCATATCTTAACCTAACCTAACATTCGTACTTGTATTGAAAAACGCTCTATTACACTGTCTCGTTCACAATTACGATATTTGCATAACCTCACAGTTTTTCACCAACTTATTGCAGTACAGAACGCTGTATCTCGCTAAATGACATTGTTCTTTAAGGTTTCACGATGCTTGCATGCGCTTTAACGAGAATATCACAATAAAGCAGTTTCGCACTTGTAACGGCACAAGACGCAGTATCTGGCTAGTTCATGCCATTTTGTGTGCTTTCCCAATATTTCACCTATCGCAGTTTCGTACTCGCAATAAAACAACACTATCTCATTAGATGACATCGTTTTTGGTGGTTTCACGACGCTACCTAGCTTAAACTAACATAACTCAACCTAACATAACCTTCGCACTTCTATCGTTAGAAAACGTTTTACTCGCTACTTTACATTGCTTTCTACAACATTACGACGGTTTCAAGCGCTTTCACATTAGATATCACAGTTCCCAACTTGTAAAGGTGAAAAACACTGCATCTCACTAAGTGACATTGTTTAATGCAGTTTTACGACGGTTCATACCTTAACCTAACGTAACCTAACCTAACCTAACCTTACCTAACCTAACCTAACCTAACCTAACCTAACCAACCCAACCCAACCTAACCTAACCTAACCTAACCTAAACTAACCTAACCCAACCTAACCTAACCTAACCTAACCTAACGTAACCTAACCTAACCTAACCTATTCTAACGTAACCTAACCTTACCTGACCTAACCTAACCTAACGTAACCTAACCTAACCTAACATAACCTAACGTAACCTAACCTAACCTAACGTAACCTAACCTAACCTAACCCAACCTAACCCAACCCAACCCAACCCAACAACACCCAACCCAACCTAACCTAACCTAACCTAACCTTACCTAACCTAACCAAATTATCCTTACCTAACCTAACCTAACCTAACGTAACCTAACCTAACCTAACCTAACGTAACCTAACCTAACCTAACCTAACCTAACCCAACCTAACCTAACCTAACCTAACCCAACTCAACCCAACCTAACCTAATCTAACCTAACCTAACCTAACCTAACCTAACCAAACCTAACCTAACCTAACCTAACCTAACGACGGTTGCAAGCGCTTTCACATTAGATATCGCAGTTCCCCACTTTTAATGGTGAAAAACACTGCATCTCACTAAGTGACATTGTTTAATGCGGTTTTACGACGGTTCATATCTTAACCTAACCTAACATTCGCACTTGCATTAAAAAACGCTCTATTACACTGTTTCGTTCACAATTAGGATATTTGCATAACCTCACAGTTTTTCACCAACTTATTGCAGTACAGAACGCTGTATCTCGCTAAATGACATCGTTCTTTAAGGTTTCACGATGCTTGCATGCGCTTTAACGAGAATATCACAACATAGCAGTTTCGCACTTGTAACGGTACAACACGCAGTATTTGGCTTGTTCATGCCGTTTTGTGTGCTTTCACAACATTTCACCTATCGCAGTTTCGTACTCGCAATAAAACAACACTATCTCGTTAGATGACGTTGTTTTTGGTAGTTTCACGACGCTACCTAGCTTAAACTAACATAACTCAACCTAACATAACCTTCGCACTTCTCTCGTTAGAAAACGTTTTACTCGCTACTTTACATTGCTTTCTGGAACATTACGACGGTTTCAAGCGCTTTCACATTAGATATCGCAGTTCCCAACTTGTAAAGGTGAAAAACACTGCATCTCAATAAGTGACATTGTTTAATGCGGTTTTACGACGGTTCATACCTTAACCTAACGTAACCTAACCTAACCTAACCCAACCTAACCTAACATAACCTAACCTAACCTAACCTAACCTAACCAAACCTAACCTAACGTAACCTAACCTAACCTAACCTAACGACGTTTGCAAGCGCTTTCACATTAGATATCGCAGTTCCCGACTTGTAATGGTGAAAAACACTGCATCTCACTTAGTGACATTGTTTAATGCGGTTTTACGACGGTTCATATCTTAACC
>NW_027464726.1:142500-175000 GCF_043290135.1 Rhipicephalus microplus | reverse complement strand
AGCAGTTTCGCACTTGTAACGGTACAACACGCAGTATTTGGCTTGTTCATGCCGTTTTGTGTGCTTTCACAACATTTCACCTATCGCAGTTTCGTACTCGCAATAAAACAACACTATCTCGTTAGATGACGTTGTTTTTGGTAGTTTCACGACGCTACCTAGCTTAAACTAAAATAACTCAACCTAACATAACCTTCGCACTTCTATCGTTAGAAAACGTTTTACTCGCTACTTTACATTGCTTTCTACAACATTACGACGGTTTCAAGCGCTTTCACATTAGATATCACAGTTCCCAACTTGTAAAGGTGAAAAACACTGCATCTCACTAAGTGACATTGTTTAATGCGGTTTTACGACGGTTCATACCTTAACCTAACGTAACCTAACCTAACCTAACCTTACCTAACCTAACCTAACCTAACCTAACCCAACCCAACCCAACCTAACCTAACCTAACCTAACCTAAACTAACCTAACCCAACCTAACCTAACCTAACCTAACCCAACCCAACCCAACCCAACCTAACCTAACCTAAGCTAACCTAACCAAACCTAACCTAACCTAACTTAACCTAACCTAACGTAACCTAACCTAACCTAACCTATTCTAACGTAACCTAACCTTACCTGACCTAACCTAACCTTACGTAACCTAACCTAACCTAACATAACCTAACGTAACCTAACCTAACCTAACCTAACCTAACCTAACGTAACCTAACCTAACCTAACCCAACCTAACCCAACCCAACCCAACCCAACAACACCCAACCCAACAACACCCAACCCAACCTAACCTAACCTAACCTTACCTAACCTAACCAAATTATCCTTACCTAACCTAACCTAACCTAACGTAACCTAACCTAACCTAATTTAACGTAACCTAACCTAACCTAACCTAACGTAACCTAACCTAACCTAACCTAACCTAACCCAACCTAACCTAACCTAACCTAACCTAACCTAACCCAACTCAACCCAACCTAACCTAATCTAACCTAACCTAACCTAACCTAACCTAACAAAACCTAACCTAACCTAACCTAACCTAACCTAACGACGTTTGCAAGCGCTTTCACATTAGATATCGCAGTTCCCGACTTGGAATGGTGAAAAACACTGCATCTCACTAAGTGACATTGTTTAATGCGGTTTTACGACGGTTCATATCTTAACCTAACCTAACATTCGTACTTGTATTGAAAAACGCTCTATTACACTGTTTCGTTCACAATTACGATATTTGCATAACCTCAACGTTGTGCACCAACTTATTGCAGTACAGAACGCTGTATCTCGCTAAATGACATTGTTCTTTAAGGTTTCACGATGCTTGCATGCGCTTTAACGAGAATATCACAATATAGCAGTTTCGCACTTGTAACGGTAGAACACGCAGTATTTGGCTTGTTCATGGCGTTTTGTGTGCATTCACATTTCACCTATCGCAGTTTAATACTCGCAATAAAACAACACTATCTCGTTAGATGACGTCGTTTTTGGTGGTTTGACGACGCTACCTAGCTTAAACTAACATAACTCAACCTAACATAACCTTCGCACTTCTATCGTTAGAAAACGTTTTACTCGCTACTTTACATTGCTTTCTGGAACATTACGACGGTTTCAAGCGCTTTCACATTAGATATCGCAGTTCCCAACTTGTAAAGGTGAAAAACACTGCATCTCACTAAGTGACATTGTTTAATGCGGTTTTACGACGGTTCATACCTTAACCTAACGTAACCTAACCTAACCTAACCCAACCTAACCTAACATAACCTAACCTAACCTAACCTAACCAAACCTAACGTAACCTAACCTAACCTAACCTAACCTAACCTAACGACGTTTGCAAGCGCTTTCACATTAGATATCGCAGTTCCCGACTTGTAATGGTGAAAAACACTGCATCTCACTAAGTGACATTGTTTAATGCGGTTTTACGACGGTTAATATCTTAACCTAACCTAACATTCGTACTTGTATTGAAAAACGCTCTATTACACTGTTTCGTTCACAATTACGATATTTGCATAACCTCACAGTTTTTCACCAACTTATTGCAGTACAGAACGCTGTATCTCGCTAAATGACATCGTTCTTTAAGGTTTCACGATGTTTGCATGCGCTTTAACGAGAATATCACATTATAGCAGTTTCGCACTTGTAACGGTACAACACGCAGTATCTGGCTTGTTCAAGCCGTTTTGTGTAATTTCACATTTCACCTATTGCAGTTTCGTACATGCAATAAAACAACACTATCTCGTTAGATGACGTCCTTTTTGGTGGTCTCACGACGCTACATAGCTTAAACTAACATAACTCAAGCTAACCTTCGCACTTCTATCGTTAGAAAACGTTTTACTCGCAACTTTACAATGTTTTCTACAAGATTACGACGGTTTCATGCGCTTTCACATTAGATATCGTAGTTCCCGACTTGTAATGTTGAAAAACACTACATCTCACTAAGTGACATTGTTTAATGCGGTTTTACGACGGTGTATATCTCAACCTAACCTAACATTCGCACTTGTATCTAAGTACGCTCAATTACACTGTTTCGTTCACAATTACGATATTTGCTTGACCTCACAGTTTCTCACCAACTTATTACAGTACAGAACGCTGTATCTTGCTAAATGACATCGTTCTTTAAGGTTTCACGATACTTGCATGCGCTTTAACGAGAATATAACAATAAAGCAGTTTCGCACTTGTAACGGCACAAGACGCAGTATCTGGCTAGTTCATGCCATTTTGTGTGCTTTCCCAATATTTCACCTATCGCAGTTTCGTACTCGCAATAAAACAACACTATCTCGTTAGATGACATCGTTTTTGGTGGCTTCACGACGCTACCTAGCTCAAACTAACCGAACCTTCGCACTTCTATCGTTAGAAAACGTTTTATTCGCTACTTTACAATGTTTTCTACAAGATTACGACGGTTTCATGCGCTTTCACATTAGATATCGCAGTTCCCGACTTGTAATGGTGAAAAACACAGCATCTCACTAAGTGACATTGTTTAATGCAGTTTTAGCGCGGTTCATATCTTAACCTAACCTAACCTTACCTAACCCAACCTAACCTAACCTAACCTAACCAAACCTTACCTAACATCCCTAACCTAACCTAACCTAACCTAACCTAACCAAACCTAACCTAACCTAACCTAACGTAACCTAACCTAACCTAACCTAACCTAACGACGTTTGCAAGCGCTTTCACATTAGATATCGCAGTTCCCGACTTGTAATGGTGAAAAACACTGCATCTCACTAAGTGACATTGTTTAATGCGGTTTTACGACGATTCATATCTTAACCTAACCTAACATTCGCACTTGCATTAAAAAACGCTCTATTACACTGTTTCGTTCACAATTAGGATATTTGCATAACCTCACAGTTTTTCACCAACTTATTGCAGTACAGAACGCTGTATCTCGCTAAATGACATCGTTCTTTAAGGTTTCACGATGCTTGCATGCGCTTTAACGAGAATATCACAACATAGCAGTTTCGCACTTGTAACGGTACAACACGCAGTATTTGGCTTGTTCATGCCGTTTTGTGTGCTTTCACAACATTTCACCTATCGCAGTTTCGTACTCGCAATAAAACAACACTATCTCGTTAGATGACGTTGTTTTTGGTAGTTTCACGACGCTACCTAGCTTAAACTAAAATAACTCAACCTAACATAACCTTCGCACTTCTATCGTTAGAAAACGTTTTACTCGCTACTTTACATTGCTTTCTACAACATTACGACGGTTTCAAGCGCTTTCATATTAGATATCACAGTTCCCAACTTGTAAAGGTGAAAAACACTGCATCTCACTAAGTGACATTGTTTAATGCGGTTTTACGACGGTTCATACCTTAACCTAACGTAACCTAACCTAACCTAACCTTACCTAACCTAACCTAACCTAACCTAACCCAACCCAACCCAACCTAACCTAACCTAACCTAACCTAAACTAACCTAACCCAACCTAACCTAACCTAACCTAACCCAACCCAACCCAACCCAACCTAACCTAACCTAAGCTAACCTAACCAAACCTAACCTAACCTAACTTAACCTAACCTAACGACACCTAACCTAACCTAACCTATTTTAACGTAACCTAACCTTACCTGACCTAACCTAACCTAACGTAACCTAACCTAACCTAACATAACCTAACGTAACCTAACCTAACCTAACCTAACCTAACCTAACGTAACCTAACCTAACCTAACCCAACCTAACCCAACCCAACCCAACCCAACAACACCCAACCCAACAACACCCAACCCAACCTAACCTAACCTAACCTTACCTAACCTAACCAAATTATCCTTACCTAACCTAACCTAACCTAACGTAACCTAACCTAACCTAACCTAACGTAACCTAACCTAACCTAACCTAACGTAACCTAACCTAACCTAACCTAACCTAACCTAACCCAACCTAACCTAACCTAACCTAACATAACCTAACCCAACTCAACCCAACCTAACCTAATCTAACCTAACCTAACCTAACCTAACCTAACAAAACCTAACCTAACCTAACCTAACCTAACCTAACGACGTTTGCAAGCGCTTTCACATTAGATATCGCAGTTCCCGACTTGGAATGGTGAAAAACACTGCATCTCACTAAGTGACATTGTTTAATGCGGTTTTACGACGGTTCATATCTTAACCTAACCTAACATTCGTACTTGTATTGAAAAACGCTCTATTACACTGTTTCGTTCACAATTACGATATTTGCATAACCTCAACGTTGTGCACCAACTTATTGCAGTACAGAACGCTGTATCTCGCTAAATGACATTGTTCTTTAAGGTTTCACGATGCTTGCATGCGCTTTAACGAGAATATCACAATATAGCAGTTTCGCACTTGTAACGGTAGAACACGCAGTATTTGGCTTGTTCATGCCGTTTTGTGTGCATTCACATTTCACCTATCGCAGTTTAATACTCGCAATAAAACAACACTATCTCGTTAGATGACGTCGTTTTTGGTGGTTTGACGACGCTACCTAGCTTAAACTAACATAACTCAACCTAACATAACCTTCGCACTTCTATCGTTAGAAAACGTTTTACTCGCTACTTTACATTGCTTTCTGGAACATTACGACGGTTTCAAGCGCTTTCACATTAGATATCGCAGTTCCCAACTTGTAAAGGTGAAAAACACTGCATCTCACTAAGTGACATTGTTTAATGCGGTTTTACGACGGTTCATACCTTAACCTAACGTAACCTAACCTAACCTAACCCAACCTAACCTAACATAACCTAACCTAACCTAACCTAACCAAACCTAACCTAACGTAACCTAACCTAACCTAACCTAAGCTAACGACGTTTGCAAGCGCTTTCACATTAGATATCGCAGTTGCCGACTTGTAATGGTGAAAAACACTGCATCTCACTTAGTGACATTGTTTAATGCGGTTTTACGACGGTTCATATCTTAACCTAACCTAACATTCGTACTTGTATTGAAAAACGCTCTATTACACTGTCTCGTTCACAATTACGATATTTGCATAACCTCACAGTTTTTCACCAACTTATTGCAGTACAGAACGCTGTATCTCGCTAAATGACATTGTTCTTTAAGGTTTCACGATGCTTGCATGCGCTTTAACGAGAATATCACAATAAAGCAGTTTCGCACTTGTAACGGCACAAGACGCAGTATCTGGCTAGTTCATGCCATTTTGTGTGCTTTCCCAATATTTCACCTATCGCAGTTTCGTACTCGCAATAAAACAACACTATCTCATTAGATGACATCGTTTTTGGTGGTTTCACGACGCTACCTAGCTCAAACTAACCGAACCTTCGCACTTCTATCGTTAGAAAACGTTTTATTCGCTACTTTACAATGTTTTCTACAAGATTACGACGGTTTCATGCGCTTTCACATTAGATATCGCAGTTCCCGACTTGTAATGGTGAAAAACACAGCATCTCACTAAGTGACATTGTTTAATGCGGTTTTAGCGCGGTTCATATCTTAACCTAACCTAACCTTACCTAACCCGACCTAACCTAACCTACCCTAACCAAACCTTACCTAACATACCCTAACCTGACCTAACCTAACCTAACCTAACCAAACCTAACCTAACCTAACCTAACCTAACGACGTTTTCAAGCGCTTTCACATTAGATATCGCAGTTCCCGACTTGTAATGGTGAAAAACACTGCATCTCACTAAGTGACATTGTTTAATGCGGTTTTACGACGGTTCATATCTTAACCTAACCTAACATTCGCACTTGTATTAAAAACGCTCTATTACACTGTTTCGTTCACAATTGGGATATTTGCATAACCTCACAGTTTTTCACCAACTTATTGCAGTACAGAACGCTGTATCTCGCTAAATGACATCGTTCTTTAAGATTTCACGATGCTTGCATGCGCTTCAACGAGAATATCACAACATAGCAGTTTCGCACTTGTAACGGTACAACACGCCGTATTTGGCTTGTTCATTGCGTTTTGTGTGCTTTCACAACATTTCACCTATCGCAGTTTCGTACTCGCAATAAAACAACACTATCTCGTTAGATGACGTTGTTTTTGGTAGTTTCACGACGCTACCTAGCTTAAACTAACATAACTCAACCTAACATAACCGCACTTCTATCGTTAGAAAACGTTTTACTCGTTACTTTACATTGCTTTCTACAACATTACGACGGTTTCAAGCGCTTTCACATTAGATATCACAGTTCCCAACTTGTAAAGGTGAAAAACACTGCATCTCACTAAGTGACATTGTTTAATGCAGTTTTACGACGGTTCATACCTTAACCTAACGTAACCTAACCTAACCTAACCTTACCTAACCTAACCTAACCTAACCTAACCAACTCAACCCAACCTAACCTAACCTAACCTAACCTAAACTAACCTAACCCAACCTAACCTAACCTAACCTAACCTAACGTAACCTAACCTAACCTAACCTATTCTAACGTAACCTAACCTTACCTGACCTAACCTAACCTAACGTAACCTAACCTAACCTAACATAACCTAACGTAACCTAACCTAACCTAACGTAACCTAACCTAACCTAACCCAACCTAACCCAACCCAACCCAACCCAACAACACCCAACCCAACCTAACCTAACCTAACCTAACCTTACCTAACCTAACCAAATTATCCTTACCTAACCTAACCTAACCTAACGTAACCTAACCTAACCTAACCTAACGTAACCTAACCTAACCTAACCTAACCCAACCTAACCTAACCTAACCTAACCCAACTCAACCCAACCTAACCTAATCTAACCTAACCTAACCTAACCTAACCTAACCTAACCTAACCAAACCTAACCTAACCTAACCTAACCTAACCTAACGACGGTTGCAAGCGCTTTCACATTAGATATCGCAGTTCCCCACTTTTAATGGTGAAAAACACTGCATCTCACTAAGTGACATTGTTTAATGCGATTTTACGACGGTTCATATCTTAACCTAACCTAACATTCGCACTTGCATTAAAAAACGTTTTATTACACTGTTTCGTTCACAATTAGGATATTTGCATAACCTCACAGTTTTTCACCGACTTATTGCAGTACAGAACGCTGTATCTCGCTAAATGACATCGTTCTTTAAGGTTTCACGATGCTTGCATGCGCTTTAACGAGAATATCACAACATAGCAGTTTCGCACTTGTAACGGTACAACACGCAGTATTTGGCTTGTTCATGCCGTTTTGTGTGCTTTCACAACATTTCACCTATCGCAGTTTCGTACTCGCAATAAAACAACACTATCTCGTTAGATGACGTTGTTTTTGGTAGTTTCACGACGCTACCTAGCTTAAACTAACATAACTCAACCTAACATAACCTTCGCACTTCTCTCGTTAGAAAACGTTTTACTCGCTACTTTACATTGCTTTCTGGAACATTACGACGGTTTCAAGCGCTTTCACATTAGATATCGCAGTTCCCAACTTGTAAAGGTGAAAAACACTGCATCTCAATAAGTGACATTGTTTAATGCGGTTTTACGACGGTTCATACCTTAACCTAACGTAACCTAACCTAACCTAACCCAACCTAACCTAACATAACCTAACCTAACCTAACCTAACCTAACCAAACCTAACCTAACGTAACCTAACCTAACCTAACCTAACGACGTTTGCAAGCGCTTTCACATTAGATATCGCAGTTCCCGACTTGTAATGGTGAAAAACACTGCATCTCACTTAGTGACATTGTTTAATGCGGTTTTACGACGGTTCATATCTTAACCTAACCTAACAATCGTACTTGTATTGAAAAACGCTCTATTACACTGTTTCGTTCACAATTACGATATTTGCATAACCTCACAGTTTTTCACCAACTTATTGCAGTACAGAACGCTGTATCTCGCTAAATGACATTGTTCTTTAAGGTTTCACGGTGCTTGCATGCGCTTTAACGAGAATATCACAATATAGCAGTTTCGCACTTGTAACGGTAGAACACGCCGTATTTGGCTTGTTCATGCCGTTTTGTGTGCTTTCACAACATTTCACCTATCGCAGTTTAATACTCGCAATAAAACAACACTATCTCGTTAGATGACGTCGTTTTTGGTAGTTTCATGACGCTACCTAGCTTAAACTAACCTAACCTAACCTAACCTTCGCACTTCTATCGTTAGAAAACGTTTTACTCGCAACTTTACAATGTTTTCTACAAGATTACGACGGTTTCATGCGCTTTCACATTAGATATCGTAGTTCCCGACTTGTAATGTTGAAAAACACTACATCTCACTAAGTGACATTGTTTAATGCGGTTTTACGATGGTTGATATGTGAACCCAACCTAACATTCACACTTGTATCTAAAGACGCTCAATTACACTGTTTCGTTCACAATTACGATATTTGCTTGACCTCACAGTTTCTCACCAACTTATTACAGTACAGAACGCTGTATCTCGCTAAATGACATCGTTCTTTTAGGTTTCACGATACTTGCATGCGCTTTACCGAGAATGTCACAACATAGCAGTTTCGCACTTGTAACGGTACAACACGCAGTATTTGGCTTGTTCATGTCGTTTTGTGTGCTTTCACAACATTTTACCTATCGCAGTTTCGTACTCGCAATAAAACAACACTATCTCGTTAGATGACGTTCTTTTTGGTGGTCTCACGACGCTACATAGCTTAAACTAACATAACTCAACCTAACATGACCTTCGCACTTCTATCGTTAGAAAACGTTTTACTCGCTACTTTACATTGCTTTCTACAACATTACGACGGTTTCAAGCGCTTTCACATTAGATATCACAGTTCCCAACTTGTAAAGGTGAAAAACACTGCATCTCACTAAGTGACATTGTTTAATGCGGTTTTACGACGGTTCATACCTTAACCTAACGTAACCTAACCTAACCTAACCTAACCTTACCTAACCTAACCTAACCTAACCTAACCAACCCAACCCAACCTAACCTAACCTAACCTAAACTAACCTAACCCAACCTAACCTAACCTAACCTAACCTAACCCAACCTAACCCAACCCAACCCAACCTAACCTAACCAAAGCTAACCTAACCTAACCTAACCAAACCTAACCTAACCTAACTTAACCTAACCTAACGTAACCTAACCTAACCTATTCTAACGTAACCTAACCTAACCTGACCTAACCTAACCTAACGTAACCTAACCTAACCTAACATAACCTAACGTAACCTAACCTAACGTAACCTAACCCAACCTAACCCAACCCAACCCAACCCAACAACACCACACCCAACCTAACCTAACCTAACCTAACCTTACCTAACCTAACCAAATTATCCTTACCTAACCTAACCTAACCTAACGTAACCTAACCTAACCTAACCTAACGTAACCTAACCTAACCTAACCTAACCTAACCTAACCCAACCTAACCTAACCTAACCTAACCTAACCCAACTCAACCCAACCTAACCTAATCTAACCTAACCTAACCTAACCTAACCAAACCTAACCTAACCTAACCTAACCTAACCTAACCTAACGACGGTTGCAAGCGCTTTCACATTAGATATCGCAGTTCCCCACTTTTAATGGTGAAAAACACTGCATCTCACTAATTGACATTGTTTAATGCGGTTTTACGACGGTTCATATCTTAACCTAACCTAACATTCGCACTTGTATCTAAAGACGCTCAATTACACTGATTCGTTCACAATTACGATATTTGCTTGACCTCACAGTTTCTCACCAACTTATTACAGTACAGAACGCTGTATCTCGCTAAATGACATCGTTCTTTAAGGTTTCACGATACTTGCATGCGCTTTACCGAGAATATCACAATATAGCAGTTTCGCACTTGTAACGGTAGAACACGCAGTATTTGGCTTGTTCATGCCGTTTTGTGTGCTTTCACAACATTTCACCTATCGCAGTTTAATACTCGCAATAAAACAACACTATCTCGTTAGATGACGTCGTTTTTGGTGGTTTCACGACGCTACGTAGCTTAAACTAACATAACTCAACCTAACATAACCTTCGCACTTCTATCGTTAGAAAACGTTTTACTCGCTACTTTACATTGCTTTCTACAACATTACGACGGTTTCAAGCGCTTACACATTAGATATCGCAGTTCCCAACTTGTAAAGGTGAAAAACACTGCATCTCACTAAGTGACATTGTTTAATGCGGTTTTACGACGGTTCATACCTTAACCTAACGTAACCTAACCTAACCTAACCCAACCTAACCTAACATAACCTAACCTAACCTAACCTAACCTAACCAAACCTAACCTAACGTAACCTAACCTAACCTAACCTAACCTAACCTAACCTAACGACGTTTGCAAGCGCTTTCACATTAGATATCGCAGTTCCCGACTTGTAATGGTGAAAAACACTGCATCTCACTAAGTGACATTGTTTAATGCGGTTTTACGACGGTTCATATCTTAACCTAACCTAACATTCGTACTTGTATTGAAAAACGCTCTATTACACTGTTTCGTTCACAATTACGATATTTGCATAACCTCACAGTTTTTCACCAACTTATTGCAGTACAGAACGCTGTATCTCGCTAAATGACATCGTTCTTTAAGGTTTCACGATGCTTGCATGCGCTTTAACGAGAATATCACATTATAGCAGTTTCGCACTTGTAACGGTACAACACGCAGTATCTGGCTTGTTCAAGCCGTTTTGTGTAATTTCACATTTCACCTATTGCAGTTTCGTACATGCAATAAAACAACACTATCTCGTTAGATGACGTCCTTTGTGGTGGTCTCACGACGCTACATAGCTTAAACTAACATAACTCAAGCTAACCTTCGCACTTCTATCGTTAGAAAACGTTTTACTCGCAACTTTACAATGTTTTCTACAAGATTACGACGGTTTCATGCGCTTTCACATTAGATATCGTAGTTCCCGACTTGTAATGTTGAAAAACACTACATCGCACTAAGTGACATTGTTTAATGCGGTTTTACGACGGTGTATATCTCAACCTAACCTAACATTCGCACTTGTATCTAAGTACGCTCAATTACACTGTTTCGTTCACAATTACGATATTTGCTTGACCTCACAGTTTCTCACCAACTTATTACAGTACAGAACGCTGTATCTTGCTAAATGACATCGTTCTTTAAGGTTTCACGATACTTGCATGCGCTTTAACGAGAATATAACAATAAAGCAGTTTCGCACTTGTAACGGCACAAGACGCAGTATCTGGCTAGTTCATGCCATTTTGTGTGCTTTCCCAATATTTCACCTATCGCAGTTTCGTACTCGCAATAAAACAACACTATCTCGTTAGATGACATCGTTTTTGGTGGCTTCACGACGCTACCTAGCTCAAACTAACCGAACCTTCGCACTTCTATCGTTAGAAAACGTTTTATTCGCTACTTTACAATGTTTTCTACAAGATTACGACGGTTTCATGCGCTTTCACATTAGATATCGCAGTTCCCGACTTGTAATGGTGAAAAACACAGCATCTCACTAAGTGACATTGTTTAATGCAGTTTTAGCGCGGTTCATATCTTAACCTAACCTAACCTTACCTAACCCAACCTAACCTAACCTAACCTAACCAAACCTTACCTAACATCCCTAACCTAACCTAACCTAACCTAACCTAACCAAACCTAACCTAACCTAACCTAACGTAACCTAACCTAACCTAACCTAACGACGTTTGCAAGCGCTTTCACATTAGATATCGCAGTTCCCGACTTGTAATGGTGAAAAACACTGCATCTCACTAAGTGACATTGTTTAATGCGGTTTTACGACGATTCATATCTTAACCTAACCTAACATTCGCACTTGCATTAAAAAACGCTCTATTACACTGTTTCGTTCACAATTAGGATATTTGCATAACCTCACAGTTTTTCACCAACTTATTGCAGTACAGAACGCTGTATCTCGCTAAATGACATCGTTCTTTAAGGTTTCACGATGCTTGCATGCGCTTTAACGAGAATATCACAACATAGCAGTTTCGCACTTGTAACGGTACAACACGCAGTATTTGGCTTGTTCATGCCGTTTTGTGTGCTTTCACAACATTTCACCTATCGCAGTTTCGTACTCGCAATAAAACAACACTATCTCGTTAGATGACGTTGTTTTTGGTAGTTTCACGACGCTACCTAGCTTAAACTAAAATAACTCAACCTAACATAACCTTCGCACTTCTATCGTTAGAAAACGTTTTACTCGCTACTTTACATTGCTTTCTACAACATTACGACGGTTTCAAGCGCTTTCACATTAGATATCACAGTTCCCAACTTGTAAAGGTGAAAAACACTGCATCTCACTAAGTGACATTGTTTAATGCGGTTTTACGACGGTTCATACCTTAACCTAACGTAACCTAACCTAACCTAACCTTACCTAACCTAACCTAACCTAACCTAACCCAACCCAACCCAACCTAACCTAACCTAACCTAACCTAAACTAACCTAACCCAACCTAACCTAACCTAACCTAACCCAACCCAACCCAACCCAACCTAACCTAACCTAAGCTAACCTAACCAAACCTAACCTAACCTAACTTAACCTAACCTAACGTAACCTAACCTAACCTAACCTATTCTAACGTAACCTAACCTTACCTGACCTAACCTAACCTAACGTAACCTAACCTAACCTAACATAACCTAACGTAACCTAACCTAACCTAACCTAACCTAACCTAACGTAACCTAACCTAACCTAACCCAACCTAACCCAACCCAACCCAACCCAACAACACCCAACCCAACAACACCCAACCCAACCTAACCTAACCTAACCTTACCTAACCTAACCAAATTATCCTTACCTAACCTAACCTAACCTAACGTAACCTAACCTAACCTAACCTAACGTAACCTAACCTAACCTAACGTAACCTAACCTAACCTAACCTAACCTAACCCAACCTAACCTAACCTAACCTAACCTAACCTAACCCAACTCAACCCAACCTAACCTAATCTACCTAACCTAACCTAACCTAACCTAACAAAACCTAACCTAACCTAACCTAACCTAACCTAACGACGTTTGCAAGCGCTTTCACATTAGATATCGCAGTTCCCGACTTGGAATGGTGAAAAACACTGCATCTCACTAAGTGACATTGTTTAATGCGGTTTTACGACGGTTCATATCTTAACCTAACCTAACATTCGTACTTGTATTGAAAAACGCTCTATTACACTGTTTCATTCACAATTACGATATTTGCATAACCTCAACGTTGTGCACCAACTTATTGCAGTACAGAACGCTGTATCTCGCTAAATGACATTGTTCTTTAAGGTTTCACGATGCTTGCATGCGCTTTAACGAGAATATCACAATATAGCAGTTTCGCACTTGTAACGGTAGAACACGCAGTATTTGGCTTGTTCATGCCGTTTTGTGTGCATTCACATTTCACCTATCGCAGTTTAATACTCGCAATAAAACAACACTATCTCGTTAGATGACGTCGTTTTTGGTGGTTTGACGACGCTACCTAGCTTAAACTAACATAACTCAACCTAACATAACCTTCGCACTTCTATCGTTAGAAAACGTTTTACTCGCTACTTTACATTGCTTTCTGGAACATTACGACGGTTTCAAGCGCTTTCACATTAGATATCGCAGTTCCCAACTTGTAAAGGTGAAAAACACTGCATCTCACTAAGTGACATTGTTTAATGCGGTTTTACGACGGTTCATACCTTAACCTAACGTAACCTAACCTAACCTAACCCAACCTAACCTAACATAACCTAACCTAACCTAACCTAACCAAACCTAACCTAACGTAACCTAACCTAACCTAACCTAAGCTAACGACGTTTGCAAGCGCTTTCACATTAGATATCGCAGTTGCCGACTTGTAATGGTGAAAAACACTGCATCTCACTTAGTGACATTGTTTAATGCGGTTTTACGACGGTTCATATCTTAACCTAACCTAACATTCGTACTTGTATTGAAAAACGCTCTATTACACTGTCTCGTTCACAATTACGATATTTGCATAACCTCACAGTTTATCACCAACTTATTGCAGTACAGAACGCTGTATCTCGCTAAATGACATTGTTCTTTAAGGTTTCACGATGCTTGCATGCGCTTTAACGAGAATATCACAATAAAGCAGTTTCGCACTTGTAACGGCACAAGACGCAGTATCTGGCTAGTTCATGCCATTTTGTGTGCTTTCCCAATATTTCACCTATCGCAGTTTCGTACTCGCAATAAAACAACACTATCTCATTAGATGACATCGTTTTTGGTGGTTTCACGACGCTACCTAGCTCAAACTAACCGAACCTTCGCACTTCTATCGTTAGAAAACGTTTTATTCGCTACTTTACAATGTTTTCTACAAGATTACGACGGTTTCATGCGCTTTCACATTAGATATCGCAGTTCCCGACTTGTAATGGTGAAAAACACAGCATCTCACTAAGTGACATTGTTTAATGCGGTTTTAGCGCGGTTCATATCTTAACCTAACCTAACCTTACCTAACCCGACCTAACCTAACCTACCCTAACCAAACCTTACCTAACATACCCTAACCTGACCTAACCTAACCTAACCTAACCAAACCTAACCTAACCTAACCTAACCTAACGACGTTTTCAAGCGCTTTCACATTAGATATCGCAGTTCCCGACTTGTAATGGTGAAAAACACTGCATCTCACTAAGTGACATTGTTTAATGCGGTTTTACGACGGTTCATATCTTAACCTAACCTAACATTCGCACTTGTATTAAAAACGCTCTATTACACTGTTTCGTTCACAATTGGGATATTTGCATAACCTCACAGTTTTTCACCAACTTATTGCAGTACAGAACGCTGTATCTCACTAAATGACATCGTTCTTTAAGATTTCACGATGCTTGCATGCGCTTCAACGAGAATATCACAACATAGCAGTTTCGCACTTGTAACGGTACAACACGCAGTATTTGGCTTGTTCATTGCGTTTTGTCTGCTTTCACAACATTTCACCTATCGCAGTTTCGTACTCGCAATAAAACAACACTATCTCGTTAGATGACGTTGTTTTTGGTAGTTTCACGACGCTACCTAGCTTAAACTAACATAACTCAACCTAACATAACCTTCGCACTTCTATCGTTAGAAAACGTTTTACTCGCTACTTTACATTGCTTTCTACAACATTACGACGGTTTCAAGCGCTTTCACATTAGATATCACAGTTCCCAACTTGTAAAGGTGAAAAACACTGCATCTCACTAAGTGACATTGTTTAATGCAGTTTTACGACGGTTCATACCTTAACCTAACGTAACCTAACCTAACCTAACCTAACCTTACCTAACCTAACCTAACCTAACCTAACCAACTCAACCCAACCTAACCTAACCTAACCTAACCTAAACTAACCTAACCCAACCTAACCTAACCTAACCTAACCTAACGTAACCTAACCTAACCTAACCTATTCTAACGTAACCTAACCTTACCTGACCTAACCTAACCTAACGTAACCTAACCTAACCTAACATAACCTAACGTAACCTAACCTAACCTAACGTAACCTAACCTAACCTAACCCAACCTAACCCAACCCAACCCAACCCAACAACACCCAACCCAACCTAACCTAACCTAACCTAACCTTACCTAACCTAACCAAATTATCCTTACCTAACCTAACCTAACCTAACGTAACCTAACCTAACCTAACCTAACGTAACCTAACCTAACCTAACCTAACCCAACCTAACCTAACCTAACCTAACCCAACTCAACCCAACCTAACCTAATCTAACCTAACCTAACCTAACCTAACCTAACCTAACCAAACCTAACCTAACCTAACCTAACCTAACCTAACGACGGTTGCAAGCGCTTTCACATTAGATATCGCAGTTCCCCACTTTTAATGGTGAAAAACACTGCATCTCACTAAGTGACATTGTTTAATGCGGTTTTACGACGGTTCATATCTTAACCTAACCTAACATTCGCACTTGCATTAAAAAACGTTTTATTACACTGTTTCGTTCACAATTAGGATATTTGCATAACCTCACAGTTTTTCACCGACTTATTGCAGTACAGAACGCTGTATCTCGCTAAATGACATCGTTCTTTAAGGTTTCACGATGCTTGCATGCGCTTTAACGAGAATATCACAACATAGCAGTTTCGCACTTGTAACGGTACAACACGCAGTATTTGGCTTGTTCATGCCGTTTTGTGTGCTTTCACAACATTTCACCTATCGCAGTTTCGTACTCGCAATAAAACAACACTATCTCGTTAGATGACGTTGTTTTTGGTAGTTTCACGACGCTACCTAGCTTAAACTAACATAACTCAACCTAACATAACCTTCGCACTTCTCTCGTTAGAAAACGTTTTACTCGCTACTTTACATTGCTTTCTGGAACATTACGACGGTTTCAAGCGCTTTCACATTAGATATCGCAGTTCCCAACTTGTAAAGGTGAAAAACACTGCATCTCAATAAGTGACATTGTTTAATGCGGTTTTACGACGGTTCATACCTTAACCTAACGTAACCTAACCTAACCTAACCCAACCTAACCTAACATAACCTAACCTAACCTAACCTAACCTAACCAAACCTAACCTAACGTAACCT
The DNA here is from genome assembly GCF_043290135.1 of Rhipicephalus microplus. Classification (NCBI taxonomy): domain Eukaryota; kingdom Metazoa; phylum Arthropoda; class Arachnida; order Ixodida; family Ixodidae; genus Rhipicephalus; species Rhipicephalus microplus. Next base: position 157,778 of record NW_027464726.1, on the reverse strand, counting down.
AACCTAACCTAACCTAACGACGTTTGCAAGCGCTTTCACATTAGATATCGCAGTTCCCGACTTGTAATGGTGAAAAACACTGCATCTCACTTAGTGACATTGTTTAATGCGGTTTTACGACGGTTCATATCTTAACCTAACCTAACATTCGTACTTGTATTGAAAAACGCTCTATTACACTGTTTCGTTCACAATTACGATATTTGCATAACCTCACAGTTTTTCACCAACTTATTACAGTACAGAACGCTGTATCTCGCTAAATGACATCGTTCTTTTAGGTTTCACGATACTTGCATGCGCTTTACCGAGAATGTCACAACATAGCAGTTTCGCACTTGTAACGGTACAACACGCAGTATTTGGCTTGTTCATGTCGTTTTGTGTGCTTTCACAACATTTTACCTATCGCAGTTTCGTACTCGCAATAAAACAACACTATCTCGTTAGATGACGTTCTTTTTGGTGGTCTCACGACGCTACATAGCTTAAACTAACATAACTCAAGCTAACCTTCGCACTTCTATCGTTAGAAAACGTTTTACTCGCTACATTACAATGTTTTCTACAAGATTACGACGGTTTCATGCGCTTTCACATTAGATATCGTAGTTCCCGACTTGTAATGTTGAAAAACACTACATCTCACTAAGTGACATTGTTTAATGCGGTTTTACGACGGTTCATATCTTAACCTAACCTAACATTCGCACTTGTATTAAAAACGCTCTATTACACTGTTTCGTTCACAATTAGGATATTTGCATAACCTCACAGTTTTTCACCAACTTATTGCAGTACAGAACGCTGTATCTCGCTAAATGACATCGTTCTTTAAGGTTTCACGATGCTTGCATGTGCTTCAACGAGAATATCACAACATAGCAGTTTCGCACTTGTAACGGTACAACACGCAGTATTTGGCTTGTTCATGCCGTTTTGTGTGCTTTCACAACAATTCACCTATCGCAGTTTCGTACTCGCAATAAAACAACACTATCTCGTTAGATGACGTTGTTTTTGGTAGTTTCACGACGCTACATAGCTTAAACTAACATAACTCAACCTAACATGACCTTCGCACTTCTATCGTTAGAAAACGTTTTACTCGCTACTTTACATTGCTTTCTACAACATTACGACGGTTTCAAGCGCTTTCACATTAGATATCACAGTTCCCAACTTGTAAAGGTGAAAAACACTGCATCTCACTAAGTGACATTGTTTAATGCGGTTTTACGACGGTTCATACCTTAACCTAACGTAACCTAACCTAACCTAACCTAACCTTACCTAACCTAACCTAACCTAACCTAACCAACCCAACCCAACCTAACCTAACCTAACCTAAACTAACCTAACCCAACCTAACCTAACCTAACCTAACCTAACCCAACCTAACCCAACCCAACCCAACCTAACCTAACCAAAGCTAACCTAACCTAACCTAACCAAACCTAACCTAACCTAACTTAACCTAACCTAACGTAACCTAACCTAACCTATTCTAACGTAACCTAACCTAACCTAACATAACCTAACGTAACCTAACCTAACGTAACCTAACCCAACCTAACCCAACCTAACCCAACCCAACCCAACCCAACAACACCACACCCAACCTAACCTAACCTAACCTAACCTTACCTAACCTAACCAAATTATCCTTACCTAACCTAACCTAACCTAACGTAACCTAACCTAACCTAACCTAACCTAACCTAACCTAACCTAACCTAACCCAACCTAACCTAACCTAACCTAACCTAACCCAACTCAACCCAACCTAACCTAATCTAACCTAACCTAACCTAACGACGGTTGCAAGCGCTTTCACATTAGATATCGCAGTTCCCCACTTTTAATGGTGAAAAACACTGCATCTCACTAATTGACATTGTTTAATGCGGTTTTACGACGGTTCATATCTTAACCTAACCTAACATTCGCACTTGTATCTAAAGACGCTCAATTACACTGATTCGTTCACAATTACGATATTTGCTTGACCTCACAGTTTCTCACCAACTTATTACAGTACAGAACGCTGTATCTCGCTAAATGACATCGTTCTTTAAGGTTTCCCGATACTTGCATGCGCTTTACCGAGAATATCACAATATAGCAGTTTCGCACTTGTAACGGTAGAACACGCAGTATTTGGCTTGTTCATGCCGTTTTGTGTGCTTTCACAACATTTCACCTATCGCAGTTTAATACTCGCAATAAAACAACACTATCTCGTTAGATGACGTCGTTTTTGGTGGTTTCACGACGCTACGTAGCTTAAACTAACATAACTCAACCTAACATAACCTTCGCACTTCTATCGTTAGAAAACGTTTTACTCGCTACTTTACATTGCTTTCTACAACATTACGACGGTTTCAAGCGCTTTCACATTAAATATCGCAGTTCCCAACTTGTAAAGGTGAAAAACACTGCATCTCACTAAGTGACATTGTTTAATGCGGTTTTACGACGGTTCATACCTTAACCTAACGTAACCTAACCTAACCTAACCTAACCTTACCTAACCTAACCTAACCTAACCTAACCAACCCAACCCAACCTAACCTAACCTAACCTAACCTAAACTAACCTAACCCAACCTAACCTAACCTAACCTAACCTAACCCAACCTAACCCAACCCAACCCAACCTAACCTAACCAAAGCTAACCTAACCTAACCTAACCAAACCTAACCTAACCTAACTTAACCTAGCCTAACGTAACCTAACTTAACCTAACCTTTTCTAACGTAACCTAACCTAACCTGACCTAACCTAACCTAACGTAACCTAACCTAACCTAACATAACCTAACGTAACCTAACCTAACCTAACGTAACCTAACCTAACCGAACCCAACCTAACCCAACCCAACCCAACCCAACAACACCCAACCCAACCTAACCTAACCTAACCTAACCTTACCTAACCTAACCAAATTATCCTTACCTAACCTAACCTAACCTAACGTAACCTAACCTAACCTAACCTAACGTAACCTAACCTAACCTAACCTAACCTAACCTAACCCAACCTAACCTAACCTAACCTAACCCAACTCAACCCAACCTAACCTAATCTAACCTAACCTAACCTAACCTAACCTAACCAAACCTAACCTAACCTAACCTAACCTAACAACGGTTGCAAGCGCTTTCACATTAGATATCGCAGTTCCCCACTTTTAATGGTGAAAAACACTGCATCTCACTAATTGACATTGTTTAATGCGGTTTTACGACGGTTCATATCTTAACCTAACCTAACATTCGCACTTGTATCTAAAGACGCTCAATTACACTGTTTCGTTCACAATTACGATATTTGCATAACCTCACAGTTTTTCACCAACTTATTGCAGTACAGAACGCTGTATCTCGCTAAATGACATTGTTCTTTAAGGTTTCACGGTGCTTGCATGCGCTTTAACGAGAATATCACAATATAGCAGTTTCGCACTTGTAACGGTAGAACACGCCGTATTTGGCTTGTTCATGCCGTTTTGTGTGCTTTCACAACATTTCACCTATCGCAGTTTAATACTCGCAATAAAACAACACTATCTCGTTAGATGACGTCGTTTTTGGTAGTTTCATGACGCTACCTAGCTTAAACTAACCTAACCTAACCTAACCTTCGCACTTCTATCGTTAGAAAACGTTTTACTCGCAACTTTACAATGTTTTCTACAAGATTACGACGGTTTCATGCGCTTTCACATTAGATATCGTAGTTCCCGACTTGTAATGTTGAAAAACACTACATCTCACTAAGTGACATTGTTTAATGCGGTTTTACGATGGTTGATATGTGAACCCAACCTAACATTCACACTTGTATCTAAAGACGCTCAATTACACTGTTTCGTTCACAATTACGATATTTGCTTGACCTCACAGTTTCTCACCAACTTATTACAGTACAGAACGCTGTATCTCGCTAAATGACATCGTTCTTTTAGGTTTCACGATACTTGCATGCGCTTTACCGAGAATGTCACAACATAGCAGTTTCGCACTTGTAACGGTACAACACGCAGTATTTGGCTTGTTCATGTCGTTTTGTGTGCTTTCACAACATTTTACCTATCGCAGTTTCGTACTCGCAATAAAACAACACTATCTCGTTAGATGACGTTCTTTTTGGTGGTCTCACGACGCTACATAGCTTAAACTAACATAACTCAACCTAACATGACCTTCGCACTTCTATCGTTAGAAAACGTTTTACTCGCTACTTTACATTGCTTTCTACAACATTACGACGGTTTCAAGCGCTTTCACATTAGATATCACAGTTCCCAACTTGTAAAGGTGAAAAACACTGCATCTCACTAAGTGACATTGTTTAATGCGGTTTTACGACGGTTCATACCTTAACCTAACGTAACCTAACCTAACCTAACCTAACCTTACCTAACCTAACCTAACCTAACCTAACCTAACCAACCCAACCCAACCTAACCTAACCTAACCTAAACTAACCTAACCCAACCTAACCTAACCTAACCTAACCTAACCCAACCTAACCCAACCCAACCCAACCTAACCTAACCAAAGCTAACCTAACCTAACCTAACCAAACCTAACCTAACCTAACTTAACCTAACCTAACGTAACCTAACCTAACCTATTCTAACGTAACCTAACCTAACCTGACCTAACCTAACCTAACGTAACCTAACCTAACCTAACATAACCTAACGTAACCTAACCTAACGTAACCTAACCCAACCTAACCCAACCCAACCCAACCCAACAACACCACACCCAACCTAACCTAACCTAACCTAACCTTACCTAACCTAACCAAATTATCCTTACCTAACCTAACCTAACCTAACGTAACCTAACCTAACCTAACCTAACGTAACCTAACCTAACCTAACCTAACCTAACCTAACCCAACCTAACCTAACCTAACCTAACCTAACCCAACTCAACCCAACCTAACCTAATCTAACCTAACCTAACCTAACCTAACCAAACCTAACCTAACCTAACCTAACCTAACCTAACCTAACGACGGTTGCAAGCGCTTTCACATTAGATATCGCAGTTCCCCACTTTTAATGGTGAAAAACACTGCATCTCACTAATTGACATTGTTTAATGCGGTTTTACGACGGTTCATATCTTAACCTAACCTAACATTCGCACTTGTATCTAAAGACGCTCAATTACACTGATTCGTTCACAATTACGATATTTGCTTGACCTCACAGTTTCTCACCAACTTATTACAGTACAGAACGCTGTATCTCGCTAAATGACATCGTTCTTTAAGGTTTCACGATACTTGCATGCGCTTTACCGAAAATATCACAATATAGCAGTTTCGCACTTGTAACGGTAGAACACGCAGTATTTGGCTTGTTCATGCCGTTTTGTGTGCTTTCACAACATTTCACCTATCGCAGTTTAATACTCGCAATAAAACAACACTATCTCGTTAGATGACGTCGTTTTTGGTGGTTTCACGACGCTACGTAGCTTAAACTAACATAACTCAACCTAACATAACCTTCGCACTTCTATCGTTAGAAAACGTTTTACTCGCTACTTTACATTGCTTTCTACAACATTACGACGGTTTCAAGCGCTTTCACATTAGATATCGCAGTTCCCAACTTGTAAAGGTGAAAAACACTGCATCTCACTAAGTGACATTGTTTAATGCGGTTTTACGACGGTTCATACCTTAACCTAACGTAACCTAACCTAACCTAACCCAACCTAACCTAACATAACCTAACCTAACCTAACCTAACCTAACCAAACCTAACCTAACGTAACCTAACCTAACCTAACCTAACCTAACCTAACCTAACGACGTTTGCAAGCGCTTTCACATTAGATATCGCAGTTCCCGACTTGTAATGGTGAAAAACACTGCATCTCACTAAGTGACATTGTTTAATGCGGTTTTACGACGGTTCATATCTTAACCTAACCTAACATTCGTACTTGTATTGAAAAACGCTCTATTACACTGTTTCGTTCACAATTACGATATTTGCATAACCTCACAGTTTTTCACCAACTTATTGCAGTACAGAACGCTGTATCTCGCTAAATGACATCGTTCTTTAAGGTTTCACGATGCTTGCATGCGCTTTAACGAGAATATCACATTATAGCAGTTTCGCACTTGTAACGGTACAACACGCAGTATCTGGCTTGTTCAAGCCGTTTTGTGTAATTTCACATTTCACCTATTGCAGTTTCGTACATGCAATAAAACAACACTATCTCGTTAGATGACGTCCTTTGTGGTGGTCTCACGACGCTACATAGCTTAAACTAACATAACTCAAGCTAACCTTCGCACTTCTATCGTTAGAAAACGTTTTACTCGCAACTTTACAATGTTTTCTACAAGATTACGACGGTTTCATGCGCTTTCACATTAGATATCGTAGTTCCCGACTTGTAATGTTGAAAAACACTACATCGCACTAAGTGACATTGTTTAATGCGGTTTTACGACGGTGTATATCTCAACCTAACCTAACATTCGCACTTGTATCTAAGTACGCTCAATTACACTGTTTCGTTCACAATTACGATATTTGCTTGACCTCACAGTTTCTCACCAACTTATTACAGTACAGAACGCTGTATCTTGCTAAATGACATCGTTCTTTAAGGTTTCACGATACTTGCATGCGCTTTAACGAGAATATAACAATAAAGCAGTTTCGCACTTGTAACGGCACAAGACGCAGTATCTGGCTAGTTCATGCCATTTTGTGTGCTTTCCCAATATTTCACCTATCGCAGTTTCGTACTCGCAATAAAACAACACTATCTCGTTAGATGACATCGTTTTTGGTGGCTTCACGACGCTACCTAGCTCAAACTAACCGAACCTTCGCACTTCTATCGTTAGAAAACGTTTTATTCGCTACTTTACAATGTTTTCTACAAGATTACGACGGTTTCATGCGCTTTCACATTAGATATCGCAGTTCCCGACTTGTAATGGTGAAAAACACAGCATCTCACTAAGTGACATTGTTTAATGCAGTTTTAGCGCGGTTCATATCTTAACCTAACCTAACCTTACCTAACCCAACCTAACCTAACCTAACCTAACCAAACCTTACCTAACATCCCTAACCTAACCTAACCTAACCTAACCTAACCAAACCTAACCTAACCTAACCTAACGTAACCTAACCTAACCTAACCTAACGACGTTTGCAAGCGCTTTCACATTAGATATCGCAGTTCCCGACTTGTAATGGTGAAAAACACTGCATCTCACTAAGTGACATTGTTTAATGCGGTTTTACGACGATTCATATCTTAACCTAACCTAACATTCGCACTTGCATTAAAAAACGCTCTATTACACTGTTTCGTTCACAATTAGGATATTTGCATAACCTCACAGTTTTTCACCAACTTATTGCAGTACAGAACGCTGTATCTCGCTAAATGACATCGTTCTTTAAGGTTTCACGATGCTTGCATGCGCTTTAACGAGAATATCACAACATAGCAGTTTCGCACTTGTAACGGTACAACACGCAGTATTTGGCTTGTTCATGCCGTTTTGTGTGCTTTCACAACATTTCACCTATCGCAGTTTCGTACTCGCAATAAAACAACACTATCTCGTTAGATGACGTTGTTTTTGGTAGTTTCACGACGCTACCTAGCTTAAACTAAAATAACTCAACCTAACATAACCTTCGCACTTCTATCGTTAGAAAACGTTTTACTCGCTACTTTACATTGCTTTCTACAACATTACGACGGTTTCAAGCGCTTTCACATTAGATATCACAGTTCCCAACTTGTAAAGGTGAAAAACACTGCATCTCACTAAGTGACATTGTTTAATGCGGTTTTACGACGGTTCATACCTTAACCTAACGTAACCTAACCTAACCTAACCTTACCTAACCTAACCTAACCTAACCTAACCCAACCCAACCCAACCTAACCTAACCTAACCTAACCTAAACTAACCTAACCCAACCTAACCTAACCTACCCTAACCCAACCCAACCCAACCCAACCTAACCTAACCTAAGCTAACCTAACCAAACCTAACCTAACCTAACTTAACCTAACCTAACGTAACCTAACCTAACCTAACCTATTCTAACGTAACCTAACCTTACCTGACCTAACCTAACCTAACGTAACCTAACCTAACCTAACATAACCTAACGTAACCTAACCTAACCTAACCTAACCTAACCTAACGTAACCTAACCTAACCTAACCCAACCTAACCCAACCCAACCCAACCCAACAACACCCAACCCAACAACACCCAACCCAACCTAACCTAACCTAACCTTACCTAACCTAACCAAATTATCCTTACCTAACCTAACCTAACCTAACGTAACCTAACCTAACCTAACCTAACGTAACCTAACCTAACCTAACGTAACCTAACCTAACCTAACCTAACCTAACCTAACCCAACCTAACCTAACCTAACCTAACCTAACCTAACCCAACTCAACCCAACCTAACCTAATCTACCTAACCTAACCTAACCTAACCTAACAAAACCTAACCTAACCTAACCTAACCTAACCTAACGACGTTTGCAAGCGCTTTCACATTAGATATCGCAGTTCCCGACTTGGAATGGTGAAAAACACTGCATCTCACTAAGTGACATTGTTTAATGCGGTTTTACGACGGTTCATATCTTAACCTAACCTAACATTCGTACTTGTATTGAAAAACGCTCTATTACACTGTTTCATTCACAATTACGATATTTGCATAACCTCAACGTTGTGCACCAACTTATTGCAGTACAGAACGCTGTATCTCGCTAAATGACATTGTTCTTTAAGGTTTCACGATGCTTGCATGCGCTTTAACGAGAATATCACAATATAGCAGTTTCGCACTTGTAACGGTAGAACACGCAGTATTTGGCTTGTTCATGCCGTTTTGTGTGCATTCACATTTCACCTATCGCAGTTTAATACTCGCAATAAAACAACACTATCTCGTTAGATGACGTCGTTTTTGGTGGTTTGACGACGCTACCTAGCTTAAACTAACATAACTCAACCTAACATAACCTTCGCACTTCTATCGTTAGAAAACGTTTTACTCGCTACTTTACATTGCTTTCTGGAACATTACGACGGTTTCAAGCGCTTTCACATTAGATATCGCAGTTCCCAACTTGTAAAGGTGAAAAACACTGCATCTCACTAAGTGACATTGTTTAATGCGGTTTTACGACGGTTCATACCTTAACCTAACGTAACCTAACCTAACCTAACCCAACCTAACCTAACATAACCTAACCTAACCTAACCTAACCAAACCTAACCTAACGTAACCTAACCTAACCTAACCTAAGCTAACGACGTTTGCAAGCGCTTTCACATTAGATATCGCAGTTGCCGACTTGTAATGGTGAAAAACACTGCATCTCACTTAGTGACATTGTTTAATGCGGTTTTACGACGGTTCATATCTTAACCTAACCTAACATTCGTACTTGTATTGAAAAACGCTCTATTACACTGTCTCGTTCACAATTACGATATTTGCATAACCTCACAGTTTTTCACCAACTTATTGCAGTACAGAACGCTGTATCTCGCTAAATGACATTGTTCTTTAAGGTTTCACGATGCTTGCATGCGCTTTAACGAGAATATCACAATAAAGCAGTTTCGCACTTGTAACGGCACAAGACGCAGTATCTGGCTAGTTCATGCCATTTTGTGTGCTTTCCCAATATTTCACCTATCGCAGTTTCGTACTCGCAATAAAACAACACTATCTCATTAGATGACATCGTTTTTGGTGGTTTCACGACGCTACCTAGCTCAAACTAACCGAACCTTCGCACTTCTATCGTTAGAAAACGTTTTATTCGCTACTTTACAATGTTTTCTACAAGATTACGACGGTTTCATGCGCTTTCACATTAGATATCGCAGTTCCCGACTTGTAATGGTGAAAAACACAGCATCTCACTAAGTGACATTGTTTAATGCGGTTTTAGCGCGGTTCATATCTTAACCTAACCTAACCTTACCTAACCCGACCTAACCTAACCTACCCTAACCAAACCTTACCTAACATACCCTAACCTGACCTAACCTAACCTAACCTAACCAAACCTAACCTAACCTAACCTAACCTAACGACGTTTTCAAGCGCTTTCACATTAGATATCGCAGTTCCCGACTTGTAATGGTGAAAAACACTGCATCTCACTAAGTGACATTGTTTAATGCGGTTTTACGACGGTTCATATCTTAACCTAACCTAACATTCGCACTTGTATTAAAAACGCTCTATTACACTGTTTCGTTCACAATTGGGATATTTGCATAACCTCACAGTTTTTCACCAACTTATTGCAGTACAGAACGCTGTATCTCGCTAAATGACATCGTTCTTTAAGATTTCACGATGCTTGCATGCGCTTCAACGAGAATATCACAACATAGCAGTTTCGCACTTGTAACGGTACAACACGCAGTATTTGGCTTGTTCATTGCGTTTTGTGTGCTTTCACAACATTTCACCTATCGCAGTTTCGTACTCGCAATAAAACAACACTATCTCGTTAGATGACGTTGTTTTTGGTAGTTTCACGACGCTACCTAGCTTAAACTAACATAACTCAACCTAACATAACCTTCGCACTTCTATCGTTAGAAAACGTTTTACTCGCTACTTTACATTGCTTTCTACAACATTACGACGGTTTCAAGCGCTTTCACATTAGATATCACAGTTCCCAACTTGTAAAGGTGAAAAACACTGCATCTCACTAAGTGACATTGTTTAATGCAGTTTTACGACGGTTCATACCTTAACCTAACGTAACCTAACCTAACCTAACCTAACCTTACCTAACCTAACCTAACCTAACCTAACCAACTCAACCCAACCTAACCTAACCTAACCTAACCTAAACTAACCTAACCCAACCTAACCTAACCTAACCTAACCTAACGTAACCTAACCTAACCTAACCTATTCTAACGTAACCTAACCTTACCTGACCTAACCTAACCTAACGTAACCTAACCTAACCTAACATAACCTAACGTAACCTAACCTAACCTAACGTAACCTAACCTAACCTAACCCAACCTAACCCAACCCAACCCAACCCAACAACACCCAACCCAACCTAACCTAACCTAACCTAACCTTACCTAACCTAACCAAATTATCCTTACCTAACCTAACCTAACCTAACGTAACCTAACCTAACCTAACCTAACGTAACCTAACCTAACCTAACCTAACCTAACCCAACCTAACCTAACCTAACCTAACCCAACTCAACCCAACCTAACCTAATCTAACCTAACCTAACCTAACCTAACCTAACCTAACCAAACCTAACCTAACCTAACCTAACCTAACCTAACGACGGTTGCAAGCGCTTTCACATTAGATATCGCAGTTCCCCACTTTTAATGGTGAAAAACACTGCATCTCACTAAGTGACATTGTTTAATGCGGTTTTACGACGGTTCATATCTTAACCTAACCTAACATTCGCACTTGCATTAAAAAACGTTTTATTACACTGTTTCGTTCACAATTAGGATATTTGCATAACCTCACAGTTTTTCACCGACTTATTGCAGTACAGAACGCTGTATCTCGCTAAATGACATCGTTCTTTAAGGTTTCACGATGCTTGCATGCGCTTTAACGAGAATATCACAACATAGCAGTTTCGCACTTGTAACGGTACAACACGCAGTATTTGGCTTGTTCATGCCGTTTTGTGTGCTTTCACAACATTTCACCTATCGCAGTTTCGTACTCGCAATAAAACAACACTATCTCGTTAGATGACGTTGTTTTTGGTAGTTTCACGACGCTACCTAGCTTAAACTAACATAACTCAACCTAACATAACCTTCGCACTTCTCTCGTTAGAAAACGTTTTACTCGCTACTTTACATTGCTTTCTGGAACATTACGACGGTTTCAAGCGCTTTCACATTAGATATCGCAGTTCCCAACTTGTAAAGGTGAAAAACACTGCATCTCAATAAGTGACATTGTTTAATGCGGTTTTACGACGGTTCATACCTTAACCTAACGTAACCTAACCTAACCTAACCCAACCTAACCTAACATAACCTAACCTAACCTAACCTAACCTAACCAAACCTAACCTAACGTAACCTAACCTAACCTAACCTAACGACGTTTGCAAGCGCTTTCACATTAGATATCGCAGTTCCCGACTTGTAATGGTGAAAAACACTGCATCTCACTTAGTGACATTGTTTAATGCGGTTTTACGACGGTTCATATCTTAACCTAACCTAACATTCGTACTTGTATTGAAAAACGCTCTATTACACTGTTTCGTTCACAATTACGATATTTGCATAACCTCACAGTTTTTCACCAACTTATTACAGTACAGAACGCTGTATCTCGCTAAATGACATCGTTCTTTTAGGTTTCACGATACTTGCATGCGCTTTACCGAGAATGTCACAACATAGCAGTTTCGCACTTGTAACGGTACAACACGCAGTATTTGGCTTGTTCATGTCGTTTTGTGTGCTTTCACAACATTTTACCTATCGCAGTTTCGTACTCGCAATAAAACAACACTATCTCGTTAGATGACGTTCTTTTTGGTGGTCTCACGACGCTACATAGCTTAAACTAACATAACTCAAGCTAACCTTCGCACTTCTATCGTTAGAAAACGTTTTACTCGCTACATTACAATGTTTTCTACAAGATTACGACGGTTTCATGCGCTTTCACATTAGATATCGTAGTTCCCGACTTGTAATGTTGAAAAACACTACATCTCACTAAGTGACATTGTTTAATGCGGTTTTACGACGGTTCATATCTTAACCTAACCTAACATTCGCACTTGTATTAAAAACGCTCTATTACACTGTTTCGTTCACAATTAGGATATTTGCATAACCTCACAGTTTTTCACCAACTTATTGCAGTACAGAACGCTGTATCTCGCTAAATGACATCGTTCTTTAAGGTTTCACGATGCTTGCATGTGCTTCAACGAGAATATCACAACATAGCAGTTTCGCACTTGTAACGGTACAACACGCAGTATTTGGCTTGTTCATGCCGTTTTGTGTGCTTTCACAACAATTCACCTATCGCAGTTTCGTACTCGCAATAAAACAACACTATCTCGTTAGATGACGTTGTTTTTGGTAGTTTCACGACGCTACATAGCTTAAACTAACATAACTCAACCTAACATGACCTTCGCACTTCTATCGTTAGAAAACGTTTTACTCGCTACTTTACATTGCTTTCTACAACATTACGACGGTTTCAAGCGCTTTCACATTAGATATCACAGTTCCCAACTTGTAAAGGTGAAAAACACTGCATCTCACTAAGTGACATTGTTTAATGCGGTTTTACGACGGTTCATACCTTAACCTAACGTAACCTAACCTAACCTAACCTAACCTTACCTAACCTAACCTAACCTAACCTAACCAACCCAACCCAACCTAACCTAACCTAACCTAAACTAACCTAACCCAACCTAACCTAACCTAACCTAACCTAACCCAACCTAACCCAACCCAACCCAACCTAACCTAACCAAAGCTAACCTAACCTAACCTAACCAAACCTAACCTAACCTAACTTAACCTAACCTAACGTAACCTAACCTAACCTATTCTAACGTAACCTAACCTAACCTAACATAACCTAACGTAACCTAACCTAACGTAACCTAACCCAACCTAACCCAACCTAACCCAACCCAACCCAACCCAACAACACCACACCCAACCTAACCTAACCTAACCTAACCTTACCTAACCTAACCAAATTATCCTTACCTAACCTAACCTAACCTAACGTAACCTAACCTAACCTAACCTAACGTAACCTAACCTAACCTAACCTAACCTAACCCAACCTAACCTAACCTAACCTAACCTAACCCAACTCAACCCAACCTAACCTAATCTAACCTAACCTAACCTAACGACGGTTGCAAGCGCTTTCACATTAGATATCGCAGTTCCCCACTTTTAATGGTGAAAAACACTGCATCTCACTAATTGACATTGTTTAATGCGGTTTTACGACGGTTCATATCTTAACCTAACCTAACATTCGCACTTGTATCTAAAGACGCTCAATTACACTGATTCGTTCACAATTACGATATTTGCTTGACCTCACAGTTTCTCACCAACTTATTACAGTACAGAACGCTGTATCTCGCTAAATGACATCGTTCTTTAAGGTTTCCCGATACTTGCATGCGCTTTACCGAGAATATCACAATATAGCAGTTTCGCACTTGTAACGGTAGAACACGCAGTATTTGGCTTGTTCATGCCGTTTTGTGTGCTTTCACAACATTTCACCTATCGCAGTTTAATACTCGCAATAAAACAACACTATCTCGTTAGATGACGTCGTTTTTGGTGGTTTCACGACGCTACGTAGCTTAAACTAACATAACTCAACCTAACATAACCTTCGCACTTCTATCGTTAGAAAACGTTTTACTCGCTACTTTACATTGCTTTCTACAACATTACGACGGTTTCAAGCGCTTTCACATTAGATATCGCAGTTCCCAACTTGTAAAGGTGAAAAACACTGCATCTCACTAAGTGACATTGTTTAATGCGGTTTTACGACGGTTCATACCTTAACCTAACGTAACCTAACCTAACCTAACCTAACCTTACCTAACCTAACCTAACCTAACCTAACCAACCCAACCCAACCTAACCTAACCTAACCTAACCTAAACTAACCTAACCCAACCTAACCTAACCTAACCTAACCTAACCCAACCTAACCCAACCCAACCCAACCTAACCTAACCAAAGCTAACCTAACCTAACCTAACCAAACCTAACCTAACCTAACTTAACCTAGCCTAACGTAACCTAACTTAACCTAACCTTTTCTAACGTAACCTAACCTAACCTGACCTAACCTAACCTAACGTAACCTAACCTAACCTAACATAACCTAACGTAACCTAACCTAACCTAACGTAACCTAACCTAACCGAACCCAACCTAACCCAACCCAACCCAACCCAACAACACCCAACCCAACCTAACCTAACCTAACCTAACCTTACCTAACCTAACCAAATTATCCTTACCTAACCTAACCTAACCTAACGTAACCTAACCTAACCTAACCTAACGTAACCTAACCTAACCTAACCTAACCTAACCCAACCTAACCTAACCTAACCTAACCCAACTCAACCCAACCTAACCTAATCTAACCTAA
>NW_027464726.1:125000-137500 GCF_043290135.1 Rhipicephalus microplus | reverse complement strand
CTTTAAGGTTTCACGATGCTTGCATGCGCTTTAACGAGAATATCACAATATAGCAGTTTCGCACTTGTAACGGTAGAACACGCAGTATTTGGCTTGTTCATGCCGTTTTGTGTGCATTCACAACATTTCACCTATCGCAGTTTAATACTCGCAATAAAACAACACTATCTCGTTAGATGACGTCGTTTTTGGTGGTTTCACGACGCTACCTAGCTTAAACTAACATAACTCAACCTAACATAACCTTCGCACTTCTCTCGTTAGAAAACGTTTTACTCGCTACTTTACATTGCTTTCTGGAACATTACGACGGTTTCAAGCGCTTTCACATTAGATATCGCAGTTCCCAACTTGTAAAGGTGAAAAACACTGCATCTCAATAAGTGACATTGTTTAATGCGGTTTTACGACGGTTCATACCTTAACCTAACGTAACCTAACCTAACCTAACCCAACCTAACCTAACATAACCTAACCTGACCTAACCTAACCTAACCTAACCAAACCTAACCTAACCTAACCTAACCTAACGACGTTTTCAAGCGCTTTCACATTAGATATCGCAGTTCCCGACTTGTAATGGTGAAAAACACTGCATCTCACTAAGTGACATTGTTTAATGCGGTTTTACGACGGTTCATATCTTAACCTAACCTAACATTCGCACTTGTATTAAAAACGCTCTATTACACTGTTTCGTTCACAATTGGGATATTTGCATAACCTCACAGTTTTTCACCAACTTATTGCAGTACAGAACGCTGTATCTCGCTAAATGACATCGTTCTTTAAGATTTCACGATGCTTGCATGCGCTTCAACGAGAATATCACAACATAGCAGTTTCGCACTTGTAACGGTACAACACGCAGTATTTGGCTTGTTCATTGCGTTTTGTGTGCTTTCACAACATTTCACCTATCGCAGTTTCGTACTCGCAATAAAACAACACTATCTCGTTAGATGACGTTGTTTTTGGTAGTTTCACGACGCTACCTAGCTTAAACTAACATAACTCAACCTAACATAACCTTCGCACTTCTATCGTTAGAAAACGTTTTACTCGCTACTTTACATTGCTTTCTACAACATTACGACGGTTTCAAGCGCTTTCACATTAGATATCACAGTTCCCAACTTGTAAAGGTGAAAAACACTGCATCTCACTAAGTGAGATTGTTTAATGCAGTTTTACGACGGTTCATACCTTAACCTAACGTAACCTAACCTAACCTAACCTAACCTTACCTAACCTAACCTAACCTAACCAACCCAACCCAACCTAACCTAACCTAACCTAACCTAAACTAACCTAACCCAACCTAACCTAACCTAACCTAACCTAACCTAACCTAACGTAACCTAACCTAACCTAACCTATTCTAACGTAACCTAACCTTACCTGACCTAACCTAACCTAACGTAACCTAACCTAACCTAACATAACCTAACGTAACCTAACCTAACCTAACGTAACCTAACCTAACCTAACCCAACCTAACCCAACCCAACCCAACCCAACAACACCCAACCCAACCTAACCTAACCTAACCTAACCTTACCTAACCTAACCAAATTATCCTTACCTAACCTAACCTAACCTAACGTAACCTAACCTAACCTAACCTAACGTAACCTAACCTAACCTAACCTAACCTAACCCAACCTAACCTAACCTAACCTAACCCAACTCAACCCAACCTAACCTAATCTAACCTAACCTAACCTAACCTAACCTAACCTAACGACGGTTGCAAGCGCTTTCACATTAGATATCGCAGTTCCCCACTTTTAATGGTGAAAAACACTGCATCTCACTAAGTGACATTGTTTAATGCGGTTTTACGACGGTTCATATCTTAACCTAACCTAACATTCGCACTTGCATTAAAAAACGCTCTATTACACTGTTTCGTTCACAATTAGGATATTTGCATAACCTCACAGTTTTTCACCAACTTATTGCAGTACAGAACGCTGTATCTCGCTAAATGACATCGTTCTTTAAGGTTTCACGATGCTTGCATGCGCTTTAACGAGAATATCACAACATAGCAGTTTCGCACTTGTAACGGTACAACACGCAGTATTTGGCTTGTTCATGCCGTTTTGTGTGCTTTCACAACATTTCACCTATCGCAGTTTCGTACTCGCAATAAAACAACACTATCTCGTTAGATGACGTTGTTTTTGGTAGTTTCACGACGCTACCTAGCTTAAACTAACATAACTCAACCTAACATAACCTTCGCACTTCTCTCGTTAGAAAACGTTTTACTCGCTACTTTACATTGCTTTCTGGAACATTACGACGGTTTCAAGCGCTTTCACATTAGATATCGCAGTTCCCAACTTGTAAAGGTGAAAAACACTGCATCTCAATAAGTGACATTGCTTAATGCGGTTTTACGACGGTTCATACCTTAACCTAACGTAACCTAACCTAACCTAACCCAACCTAACCTAACATAACCTAACCTAACCTAACCTAACCTAACCAAACCTAACCTAACGTAACCTAACCTAACCTAACCTAACGACGTTTGCAAGCGCTTTCACATTAGATATCGCAGTTCCCGACTTGTAATGGTGAAAAACACTGCATCTCACTTAGTGACATTGTTTAATGCGGTTTTACGACGGTTCATATCTTAACCTAACCTAACATTCGTACTTGTATTGAAAAACGCTCTATTACACTGTTTCGTTCACAATTACGATATTTGCATAACCTCACAGTTTTTCACCAACTTATTGCAGTACAGAACGCTGTATCTCGCTAAATGACATTGTTCTTTAAGGTTTCACGGTGCTTGCATGCGCTTTAACGAGAATATCACAATGTAGCAGTTTCGCACTTGTAACGGTAGAACACGCCGTATTTGGCTTGTTCATGCCGTTTTGTGTGCTTTCACAACATTTCACCTATCGCAGTTTAATACTCGCAATAAAACAACACTATCTCGTTAGATGACGTCGTTTTTGGTAGTTTCATGACACTACCTAGCCTAAACTAACCTAACCTAACCTAACCTTCGCACTTCTATCGTTAGAAAACGTTTTACTCGCAACTTTACAATGTTTTCTACAAGATTACGACGGTTTCATGCGCTTTCACATTAGATATCGTAGTTCCCGACTTGTAATGTTGAAAAACACTACATCTCACTAAGTGACATTGTTTAATGCGGTTTTACGATGGTTGATATGTGAACCCAACCTAACATTCACACTTGTATCTAAAGACGCTCAATTACACTGTTTCGTTCACAATTACGATATTTGCTTGACCTCACAGTTTCTCACCAACTTATTACAGTACAGAACGCTGTATCTCGCTAAATGACATCGTTCTTTTAGGTTTCACGATACTTGCATGCGCTTTACCGAGAATGTCACAACATAGCAGTTTCGCACTTGTAACGGTACAACACGCAGTATTTGGCTTGTTCATGTCGTTTTGTGTGCTTTCACAACATTTTACCTATCGCAGTTTCGTACTAGCAATAAAACAACACTATCTCGTTAGATGACGTTCTTTTTGGTGGTCTCACGACGCTACATAGCTTAAACTAACATAACTCAAGCTAACCTTCGCACTTCTATCGTTAGAAAACGTTTTACTCGCAACTTTACAATGTTTTCTACAAGATTACGACGGTTTCATGCGCTTTCACATTAGATATCGTAGTTCCCGACTTGTAATGTTGAAAAACACTACATCTCACTAAGTGACATTGTTTAATGCGGTTTTACGACGGTTCATATCTTAACCTAACCTAACATTCGCACTTGTATTAAAAACGCTCTATTACAATGTTTCGTTCACAATTAGGATATTTGCATAACCTCACAGTTTTTCACCAACTTATTGCAGTACAGAACGCTGTATCTCGCTAAATGACATCGTTCTTTAAGGTTTCACGATGCTTGCATGCGCTTCAACGAGAATATCACAACATAGCAGTTTCGCACTTGTAACGGTACAACACGCCGTATTTGGCTTGTTCATGCCGTTTTGTGTGCTTTCACAACATTTCACCTATCGCAGTTTCGTACTCGCAATAAAACAACACTATCTCGTTAGATGACGTTGTTTTTGGTAGTTTCACGACGCTACCTAGCTTAAACTAACATAACTCAACCTAACATGACCTTCGCACTTCTATCGTTAGAAAACGTTTTACTCGCTACTTTACATTGCTTTCTACAACATTACGACGGTTTCAAGCGCTTTCACATTAGATATCACAGTTCCCAACTTGTAAAGGTGAAAAACACTGCATCTCACTAAGTGACATTGTTTAATGCGGTTTTACGACGGTTCATACCTTAACCTAACGTAACCTAACCTAACCTAACCTAACCTTACCTAACCTAACCTAACCTAACCTAACCAACCAAACCCAACCTAACCTAACCTAACCTAAACTAACCTAACCCAACCTAACCTAACCTAACCTAACCTAACCCAACCTAACCCAACCCAACCCAACCTAACCTAACCAAAGCTAACCTAACCTAACCTAACCAAACCTAACCTAACCTAACTTAACCTAACCTAACGTAACCTAACCTAACCTATTCTAACGTAACCTAACCTAACCTGACCTAACCTAACCTAACGTAACCTAACCTAACCTAACATAACCTAACGTAACCTAACCTAACGTAACCTAACCCAACCTAACCCAACCTAACCCAACCCAACCCAACCCAACAACACCACACCCAACCTAACCTAACCTAACCTAACCTTACCTAACCTAACCAAATTATCCTTACCTAACCTAACCTAACCTAACGTAACCTAACCTAACCTAACCTAACGTAACCTAACCTAACCTAACCTAACCTAACCCAACCTAACCTAACCTAACCTAACCTAACCCAACTCAACCCAACCTAACCTAATCTAACCTAACCTAACCTAACCTAACCAAACCTAACCTAACCTAACCTAACCTAACCTAACCTAACGACGGTTGCAAGCGCTTTCACATTAGATATCGCAGTTCCCCACTTTTAATGGTGAAAAACACTGCATCTCACTAATTGACATTGTTTAATGCGGTTTTACGACGGTTCATATCTTAACCTAACCTAACATTCGCACTTGTATCTAAAGACGCTCAATTACACTGATTCGTTCACAATTACGATATTTGCTTGACCTCACAGTTTCTCACCAACTTATTACAGTACAGAACGCTGTATCTCGCTAAATGACATCGTTCTTTAAGGTTTCACGATACTTGCATGCGCTTTACCGAGAATATCACAATATAGCAGTTTCGCACTTGTAACGGTAGAACACGCAGTATTTGGCTTGTTCATGCCGTTTTGTGTGCTTTCACAACATTTCACCTATCGCAGTTTAATACTCGCAATAAAACAACACTATCTCGTTAGATGACGTCGTTTTTGGTGGTTTCACGACGCTACGTAGCTTAAACTAACATAACTCAACCTAACATAACCTTCGCACTTCTATCGTTAGAAAACGTTTTACTCGCTACTTTACATTGCTTTCTACAACATTACGACGGTTTCAAGCGCTTTCACATTAGATATCGCAGTTCCCAACTTGTAAAGGTGAAAAACACTGCATCTCACTAAGTGACATTGTTTAATGCGGTTTTACGACGGTTCATACCATAACCTAACGTAACCTAACCTAACCTAACCCAACCTAACCTAACATAACCTAACCTAACCTAAACAAACCTAACCTAACGTAACCTAACCTAACCTAACCTAACCTAACTTAACCTAACGACGTTTGCAAGCGCTTTCACATTAGATATCGCAGTTCCCGACTTGTAATGGTGAAAAACACTGCATCTCACTGAGTGACATTGTTTAATGCGGTTTTACGACGGTTCATAGCTTAACCTAACCTAACATTCGTACTTGTATTGAAAAACGCTCTATTACACTGTTTCGTTCACAATTACGATATTTGCATAACCTCACAGTTTTTCACCAACTTATTGCAGTACAGAACGCTGTGTCTCGCTAAATGACATCGTTCTTTAAGGTTTCACGATGCTTGCATGCGCTTTAACGAGAATATCACATTATAGCAGTTTCGCACTTGTAACGGTACAACACGCAGTATCTGGCTTGTTCAAGCCGTTTTGTGTAATTTCACATTTCACCTATTGCAGTTTCGTACATGCAATAAAACAACACTATCTCGTTAGATGACGTCCTTTTTGGTGGTCTCACGACGCTACATAGCTTAAACTAACATAACTCAAGCTAACCTTCGCACTTCTATCGTTAGAAAACGTTTTACTCGCAACTTTACAATGTTTTCTACAAGATTACGACGGTTTCATGCGCTTTCACATTAGATATCGTAGTTCCCGACTTGTAATGTTGAAAAACACTACATCTCACTAAGTGACATTGTTTAATGCGGTTTTACGATGGTTGATATGTGAACCCAACCTAACATTCACACTTGTATCTAAAGACGCTCAATTACACTGTTTCGTTCACAATTACGATATTTGCTTGACCTCACAGTTTCTCACCAACTTATTACAGTACAGAACGCTGTATCTCGCTAAATGACATCGTTCTTTTAGGTTTCACGATACTTGCATGCGCTTTACCGAGAATGTCACAACATAGCAGTTTCGCACTTGTAACGGTACAACACGCAGTATTTGGCTTGTTCATGTCGTTTTGTGTGCTTTCACAACATTTTACCTATCGCAGTTTCGTACTCGCAATAAAACAACACTATCTCGTTAGATGACGTTCTTTTTGGTGGTCTCACGACGCTACATAGCTTAAACTAACATAACTCAAGCTAACCTTCGCACTTCTATCGTTAGAAAACGTTTTACTCGCAACTTTACAATGTTTTCTACAAGATTACGATGGTTTCATGCGCTTTCACATTAGATATCGTAGTTCCCGACTTGTAATGTTGAAAAACACTACATCTCACTAAGTGACATTGTTTAATGCGGTTTTACGACGGTTCATATCTTAACCTAACCTAACATTCGCACTTGTATTAAAAACGCTCTATTACACTGTTTCGTTCACAATTAGGATATTTGCATAACCTCACAGTTTTTCACCAACTTATTGCAGTACAGAACGCTGTATCTCGCTAAATGACATCGTTCTTTAAGGTTTCACGATGCTTGCATGCGCTTCAACGAGAATATCACAACATAGCAGTTTCGCACTTGTAACGGTACAACACGCAGTATTTGGCTTGTTCATGCCGTTTTGTGTGCTTTCACAACATTTCACCTATCGCAGTTTCGTACTCGCAATAAAACAACACTATCTCGTTAGATGACGTTGTTTTTGGTAGTTTCACGACGCTACATAGCTTAAACTAACATAACTCAACCTAACATGACCTTCGCACTTCTATTGTTAGAAAACGTTTTACTCGCTACTTTACATTGCTTTCTACAACATTACGACGGTTTCAAGCGCTTTCACATTAGATATCACAGTTCCCAACTTGTAAAGGTGAAAAACACTGCATCTCACTAAGTGACATTGTTTAATGCGGTTTTACGACGGTTCATACCTTAACCTAACGTAACCTAACCTAACCTAACCTAACCTTACCTAACCTAACCTAACCTAACCTAACCAACCCAACCCAACCTAACCTAACCTAACCTAAACTAACCTAACCCAACCTAACCTATCCTAACCTAACCTAACCCAACCTAACCCAACCCAACCCAACCTAACGTAACCAAAGCTAACCTAACCTAACCTAACCAAACCTAACCTAACCTAACTTAACCTAACCTAACGTAACCTAACCTAACCTATTCTAACGTAACCTAACCTAACCTGACCTAACCTAACCTAACGTAACCTAACCTAACCTAACATAACCTAACGTAACCTAACCTAACGTAACCTAACCCAACCTAACCCAACCTAACCCAACCCAACCCAACCCAACAACACCACACCCAACCTAACCTAACCTAACCTAACCTTACCTAACCTAACCAAATTATCCTTACCTAACCTAACCTAACCTAACGTAACCTAACCTAACCTAACCTAACGTAACCTAACCTAACCTAACCTAACCTAACCCAACCTAACCTAACCTAACCTAACCTAACCCAACTCAACCCAACCTAACCTAATCTAACCTAACCTAACCTAACCTAACCAAACCTAACCTAACCTAACCTAACCTAACCTAACCTAACGACGGTTGCAAGCGCTTTCACATTAGATATCGCAGTTCCCCACTTTTAATGGTGAAAAACACTGCATCTCACTAATTGACATTGTTTAATGCGGTTTTACGACGGTTCATATCTTAACCTAACCTAACATTCGCACTTGTATCTAAAGACGCTCAATTACACTGATTCGTTCACAATTACGATATTTGCTTGACCTCACAGTTTCTCACCAACTTATTACAGTACAGAACGCTGTATCTCGCTAAATGACATCGTTCTTTAAGGTTTCACGATACTTGCATGCGCTTTACCGAGAATATCACAATATAGCAGTTTCGCACTTGTAACGGTAGAACACGCAGTATTTGGCTTGTTCATGCCGTTTTGTGTGCTTTCACAACATTTCACCTATCGCAGTTTAATACTCGCAATAAAACAACACTATCTCGTTAGATGACGTCGTTTTTGGTGGTTTCACGACGCTACGTAGCTTAAACTAACATAACTCAACCTAACATAACCTTCGCACTTCTATCGTTAGAAAACGTTTTACTCGCTACTTTACATTGCTTTCTACAACATTACGACGGTTTCAAGCGCTTTCACATTAGATATCGCAGTTCCCAACTTGTAAAGGTGAAAAACACTGCATCTCACTAAGTGACATTGTTTAATGCGGTTTTACGACGGTTCATACCATAACCTAACGTAACCTAACCTAACCTAACCCAACCTAACCTAACATAACCTAACCTAACCTAACCTAACCTAAACAAACCTAACCTAACGTAACCTAACCTAACCTAACCTAACTTAACCTAACGACGTTTGCAAGCGCTTTCACATTAGATATCGCAGTTCCCGACTTGTAATGGTGAAAAACACTGCATCTCACTGAGTGACATTGTTTAATGCGGTTTTACGACGGTTCATAGCTTAACCTAACCTAACATTCGTACTTGTATTGAAAAACGCTCTATTACACTGTTTCGTTCACAATTACGATATTTGCATAACCTCACAGTTTTTCACCAACTTATTGCAGTACAGAACGCTGTGTCTCGCTAAATGACATCGTTCTTTAAGGTTTCACGATGCTTGCATGCGCTTTAACGAGAATATCACATTATAGCAGTTTCGCACTTGTAACGGTACAACACGCAGTATCTGGCTTGTTCAAGCCGTTTTGTGTAATTTCACATTTCACCTATTGCAGTTTCGTACATGCAATAAAACAACACTATCTTGTTAGATGACGTCCTTTTTGGTGGTCTCACGACGCTACATAGCTTAAACTAACATAACTCAAGCTAACCTTCGCACTTCTATCGTTAGAAAACGTTTTACTCGCAACTTTACAATGTTTTCTACAAGATTACGACGGTTTCATGCGCTTTCACATTAGATATCGTAGTTCCCGACTTGTAATCTTGAAAAACACTACATCTCACTAAGTGACATTGTTTAATGCGGTTTTACGACGGTGTATATCTCAACCTAACCTAACATTCGCACTTGTATCTAAGTACGCTCAATTACACTGTTTCGTTCACAATTACGATATTTGCTTGACCTCACAGTTTCTCACCAACTTATTACAGTACAGAACGCTGTATCTTGCTAAATGACATCGTTCTTTAAGGTTTCACGATACTTGCATGCGCTTTAACGAGAATATCACAATAAAGCAGTTTCGCACTTGTAACGGCACAAGACGCAGTATCTGGCTAGTTCATGCCATTTTGTGTGCTTTCCCAATATTTCACCTATCGCAGTTTCGTACTCGCAATAAAACAACACTATCTCGTTAGATGACATCGTTTTTGGTGGCTTCACGACGCTACCTAGCTCAAACTAACCGAACCTTCGCACTTCTATCGTTAGAAAACGTTTTATTCGCTACTTTACAATGTTTTCTACAAGATTACGACGGTTTCATGCGCTTTCACATTAGATATCGCAGTTCCCGACTTGTAATGGTGAAAAACACAGCATCTCACTAAGTGACATTGTTTAATGCAGTTTTAGCGCGGTTCATATCTTAACCTAACCTAACCTTACCTAACCCAACCTAACCTAACCTAACCTAACCAAACCTTACCTAACATCCCTAACCTAACCTAACCTAACCTAACCTAACCAAACCTAACCTTACCTAACCTAACGTAACCTAACCTAACCTAACCTAACCTAACGACGTTTGCAAGCGCTTTCACATTAGATATCGCAGTTCCCGACTTGTAATGGTGAAAAACACTGCATCTCACTAAGTGACATTGTTTAATGTGGTTTTACGACGATTCATATCTTAACCTAACCTAACATTCGCACTTGCATTAAAAAACGCTCTATTACACTGTTTCGTTCACAATTAGGATATTTGCATAACCTCACAGTTTTTCACCAACTTATTGCAGTACAGAACGCTGTATCTCGCTAAATGACATCGTTCTTTAAGGTTTCACGATGCTTGCATGCGCTTTAACGAGAATATCACAACATAGCAGTTTCGCACTTGTAACGGTACAACACGCAGTATTTGGCTTGTTCATGCCGTTTTGTGTGCTTTCACAACATTTCACCTATCGCAGTTTCGTACTCGCAATAAAACAACACTATCTCGTTAGATGACGTTGTTTTTGGTAGTTTCACGACGCTACCTAGCTTAAACTAAAATAACTCAACCTAACATAACCTTCGCACTTCTATCGTTAGAAAACGTTTTACTCGCTACTTTACATTGCTTTCTACAACATTACGACGGTTTCAAGCGCTTTCACATTAGATATCACAGTTCCCAACTTGTAAAGGTGAAAAACACTGCATCTCACTAAGTGACATTGTTTAATGCGGTTTTACGACGGTTCATACCTTAACCTAACCTAACCTAACCTTACCTAACCTAACCTAACCTAACCTAACCCAACCCAACCCATCCTAACCTAACCTAACCTAACCTAAACTAACCTAACCCAACCTAACCTAACCTAACCTAACCCAACCCAACCCAACCCAACCTAACCTAAGCTAACCTAACCAAACCTAACCTAACCTAACTTAACCTAACCTAATGTAACCTAACCTAACCTAACCTATTCTAACGTAACCTAACCTTACCTGACCTAACCTAACCTAACGTAACCTAACCTAACCTAACATAACCTAACGTAACCTAACCTAACCTAACCTAACCTAACGTAACCTAACCTAACCTAACCCAACCTAACCCAACCCAACCCAACCCAACAACACCCAACCCAACAACACCCAACCCAACCTAACCTAACCTAACCTTACCTAACCTAACCAAATTATCCTTACCTAACCTAACCTAACCTAACGTAACCTAACCTAACCTAACCTAACGTAACCTAACCTAACCTAACGTAACCTAACCTAACCTAACCTAACCTAACCCAACCTAACCTAACCTAACCTAACCTAACCTAACCCAACTCAACCCAACCTAACCTAATCTAACCTAACCTAACCTAACCTAACCTAACAAAACCTAACCTAACCTAACCTAACCTAACCTAACGACGTTTGCAAGCGCTTTCACATTAGATATCGCAGTTCCCGACTTGGAATGGTGAAAAACACTGCATCTCACTAAGTGACATTGTTTAATGCGGTTTTACGACGGTTCATATCTTAACCTAACCTAACATTCGTACTTGTATTGAAAAACGCTCTATTACACTGTTTCGTTCACAATTACGATATTTGCATAACCTCAACGTTGTGCACCAACTTATTGCAGTACAGAACGCTGTATCTCGCTAAATGACATTGTTCTTTAAGGTTTCACGATGCTTGCATGCGCTTTAACGAGAATATCACAATATAGCAGTTTCGCACTTGTAACGGTAGAACACGCAGTATTTGGCTTGTTCATGCCGTTTTGTGTGCATTCACATTTCACCTATCGCAGTTTAATACTCGCAATAAAACAACACTATCTCGTTAGATGACGTCGTTTTTGGTGGTTTGACGACGCTACCTAGCTTAAACTAACATAACTCAACCTAACATAACCTTCGCACTTCTATCGTTAGAAAACGTTTTACTCGCTACTTTACATTGCTTTCTGGAACATTACGACGGTTTCAAGCGCTTTCACATTAGATATCGCAGTTCCCAACTTGTAAAGGTGAAAAACACTGCATCTCACTAAGTGACATTGTTTAATGCGGTTTTACGACGGTTCATACCTTAACCTAACGTAACCTAACCTAACCTAACCCAACCTAACCTAACATAACCTAACCTAACCTAACCTAACCAAACCTAACCTAACGTAACC
>NW_027464726.1:97500-120000 GCF_043290135.1 Rhipicephalus microplus | reverse complement strand
GTATCTCACTAAATGACATATTTCTTTAAGGTTTCACGATGCTTGCATGCGCTTTAACGAGAATATCACAATATAGCAGTTTCGCACTTGTAACGGTAGAACACGCAGTATTTGGCTTGTTCATGCCGTTTTGTGTGCATTCACAACATTTCACCTATCGCAGTTCAATACTCGCAATAAAACAACACTATCTCGTTAGATGACGTCGTTTTTGGTGGTTTCACGACGCTACCTAGCTTAAACTAACATAACTCAACCTAACATAACCTTCGCACTTCTCTCGTTAGAAAACGTTTTACTCGCTACTTTACATTGCTTTCTGGAACATTACGACGGTTTCAAGCGCTTTCACATTAGATATCGCAGTTCCCAACTTGTAAAGGTGAAAAACACTGCATCTCAATAAGTGACATTGTTTAATGCGGTTTTACGACGGTTCATACCTTAACCTAACGTAACCTAACCTAACCTAACCCAACCTAACCTAACATAACCTAACCTGACCTAACCTAACCTAACCTAACCAAACCTAACCTAACCTAACCTAACCTAACGACGTTTTCAAGCGCTTTCACATTAGATATCGCAGTTCCCGACTTGTAATGGTGAAAAACACTGCATCTCACTAAGTGACATTGTTTAATGCGGTTTTACGACGGTTCATATCTTAACCTAACCTAACATTCGCACTTGTATTAAAAACGCTCTATTACACTGTTTCGTTCACAATTGGGATATTTGCATAACCTCACAGTTTTTCACCAACTTATTGCAGTACAGAACGCTGTATCTAAGTGCGAATGTTAGGTTAGGTTAAGATATGAACCGTCGTAAAACCGCATTAAACAATGTCACTTAGTGAGATGCAGTGTTTTTCACCATTACAAGTCGGGAACTGCGATATTTAATGTGAAAGCGCTTGCAAACGTCGTTAGGTTAGGTTAGGTTTGGTTAGGTTAGGTTAGGTTAGGTTACGTTAGGTTAGGTCAGGTTAGGTTTGGTTAGGTTAGGTTAGGTTAGGTTAGGTTATGTTAGGTAAGGTTTGGTTAGGTTAGGTTAGGTTAGGTTGGGTTAGGTAAGGTTAGGTTAGGTTAAGATATGAACCGCGCTAAAACCGCATTAAACAATGTCACTTAGTGAGATGCTGTGTTTTTCACCATTACAAGTCGGGAACTGCGATATATAATGTGAAAGCGCATGAAACCGTCGTAATCTTGTAGAAAACATTGTAAAGTAGCGAATAAAACGTTTTCTAACGATAGAAGTGCGAAGGTTCGGTTAGTTTGAGCTAGGTAGCGTCGTGAAACCACCAAAAACGATGTCATCTAACGAGATAGTGTTGTTTTATTGCGAGTACGAAACTGCGATAGGTGAAATGTTGTGAAAGCACACAAAACGGCATGAACAAGCCAAATACTGCGTGTTGTACCGTTACAAGTGCGAAACTGCTATGTTGTGACATTCTCGGTAAAGCGCATGCAAGTATCGTGAAACCTTAAAGAACGATGTCATTTAGCGAGATACAGCGTTCTGTACTGTAATAAGTTGGTGAGAAACTGTGAGGTCAAGCAAATATCGTAATTGTGAACGAAACAGTGTAATTGAGCGTCTTTAGATACAAGTGCGAATGTTAGGTTAGGTTGACATATCAACCATCGTAAAACCGCATTAAACAACGTCACTTAGTGAGATGTAGCGTTTTTCAACATTACAAGTCGGGAACTACGATATCTAATGTGAAAGCGCATGAAACCGTCGTAAT
Source organism: Rhipicephalus microplus (assembly GCF_043290135.1). Classification (NCBI taxonomy): domain Eukaryota; kingdom Metazoa; phylum Arthropoda; class Arachnida; order Ixodida; family Ixodidae; genus Rhipicephalus; species Rhipicephalus microplus. The sequence continues at coordinate 118,238 of NW_027464726.1, read as the reverse complement.
CTTGTAGAAAACATTGTAAAGTTGCGAGTAAAACGTTTTCTAACGATAGAAGTGCGAAGGTTAGGTTAGGTTAGGTTAGTTTAGGCTAGGTAGCGTCGTGAAACTACCAAAAACGACGTCATCTAAAGAGATAGTGTTGTTTTATTGCGAGTATTAAACTGCGATAGGTGAAATGTTGTGAAAGCACACAAAACGGCATGAACAAGCCAAATACTGCGTGTTCTACCGTTACAAGTGCGAAACTGCTATATTGTGATATTCTCGTTAAAGCGCATGCAAGCATCGTGAAACCTTAAAGAATAATGTCATTTAGCGAGATACAGCGTTCTGTACTGCAATAAGTTGGTGAAAAACTGTGAGGTTATGCAAATATCGTAATTGTGAACGAAACAGTGTAATAGAGCGTTTTTCAATACAAGTACGAATGTTGGGTTAGGTTAAGATATGAACCGTCGTAAAACCGCACTAAACAATGTCACTTAGTGAGATGTAGTGTTTTTCAACATTACAAGTCGGGAACTACGATATCTAATGTGAAAACGCTTGCAACCGTTGTTAGGTTAGGTTAGGTTAGGTTAGGTTAGGTTTTGTTAGGTTAGGTTAGGTTAGGTTAGATTAGGTTAGGTTGGGTTGAGTTGGGTTAGGTTAGGTTAGGTTAGGTTAGGTTGGGTTAGGTTAGGTTAGGTTAGGTTGGGTTACGTTAGGTTAGGTTAGGTTACGTTAGGTTAGGTTAGGTTAGGTAAGGATAATTTGGTTAGGTTAGGTAAGGTTAGGTTAGGTTAGGTTGGGTTGGGTTGGGTGTTGTTGGGTTGGGTGTTGTTGGGTTGGGTTGGGTTAGGTTGGGTTAGGTTAGGTTAGGTTACGTTAGGTTATGTTAGGTTAGGTTAGGTTAGGTTAGGTCAGGTAAGGTTAGGTTACGTTAGAATAGGTTAGGTTAGGTTAGGTTACGTTAGGTTAGGTTAAGTTAGGTTAGGTTAGGTTTGGTTAGGTTAGCTTAGGTTAGGTTAGGTTGGGTTGGGTTGGGTTAGGTTAGGTTAGGTTAGGTTAGGTTGGGTTAGGTTAGTTTAGGTTAGGTTAGGTTAGGTTAGGTTGGGTTGGGTTGGGTTAGGTTAGGTTAGGTTAGGTTAGGTAAGGTTAGGTTAGGTTAGGTTACGTTAGGTTAAGGTATGAACCGTCGTAAAACCGCATTAAACAATGTCACTGAGTGAGATGCAGTGTTCACCTTTACAAGTTGGGAACTGTGATATCTAATGTGAAAGCGCTTGAAACCGTCGTAATGTTGTAGAAAGCAATGTAAAGTAGCGAGTAAAACGTTTTCTAACGATAGAAGTGCGAAGGTTATGTTAGGTTGAGTTATGTTAGTTTAAGCTAGGTAGCGTGGTGAAACTACCAAAAACAACGTCATCTAACGAGATAGTGTTGTTTTATTGCGAGTACGAAACTGCGATAGGTGAAATGTTGTGAAAGCACACAAAACGGCATGAACAAGCCAAATACTGCGTGTTGTACCGTTACAAGTGCGAAACTGCTATGTTGTGATATTCTCGTTAAAGCGCATGCAAGCATCGTGAAACCTTAAAGAACGATGTCATTTAGCGAGATACAGCGTTCTGTACTGCAATAAGTTGGTGAAAAACTGTGAGGTTATGCAAATATCCTAATTGTGAACGAAACAGTGTAATAGAGCGTTTTTTAATGCAAGTGCGAATGTTAGGTTAGGTTAAGATATGAACCGTCGTAAAACCGCATTAAACAATGTCACTTAGTGAGATGCAGTGTTTTTCACCATTACAAGTCGGGAACTGCGATATCTAATGTGAAAGCGCTTGCAAACGTCGTTAGGTTAGGTTAGGTTAGGTTAGGTTGAGTTACGTTAGGTTAGGTTAGGTTAGGTTTGGTTAGGTTAGGTTAGGTTAGGTTAGGTTAGGGATGTTAGGTAAGGTTTGGTTAGGTTAGGTTAGGTTAGGTTGGGTTAGGTAAGGTTAGGTTAGGTTAAGATATGAACCGCGCTAAAACTGCATTAAACAATGTCACTTAGTGAGATGCTGTGTTTTTCACCATTACAAGTCGGGAACTGCGATATCTAATGTGAAAGCGCATGAAACCGTCGTAATCTTGTAGAAAACATTGTAAAGTAGCGAATAAAACGTTTTCTAACGATAGAAGTGCGAAGGTTCGGTTAGTTTGAGCTAGGTAGCGTCGTGAAGCCACCAAAAACGATGTCATCTAACGAGATAGTGTTGTTTTATTGCGAGTACGAAACTGCGATAGGTGAAATATTGGGAAAGCACACAAAATGGCATGAACTAGCCAGATACTGCGTCTTGTGCCGTTACAAGTGCGAAACTGCTTTATTGTGATATTCTCGTTAAAGCGCATGCAAGTATCGTGAAACCTTAAAGAACGATGTCATTTAGCGAGATACAGCGTTCTGTACCGTAATAAGTTGGTGAGAAACTGTGAGATCAAGCAAATATCGTAATTGTGAACGAAACAGTGTAATAGAGCGTTTTTCAATACAAGTACGAATGTTAGGTTAGGTTGAGATATACACCGTCGTAAAACCGCATTAAACAATGTCACTTAGTGAGATGCAGTGTTTTTCACCTTTACAAGTTGGGAACTGCGATATCTAATGTGAAAGCGCTTGAAACCGTCGTAATGTTGTAGAAAGCAATGTAAAGTAGCGAGTAAAACGTTTTCTAACGATAGAAGTGCGAAGGTTTAGTTAGGTTGAGTTATGTTAGTTTAAGCTACGTAGCGTCGTGAAACCACCAAAAACGACGTCATCTAACGAGATAGTGTTGTTTTATTGCGAGTATTAAACTGCGATAGGTGAAATGTTGTGAAAGCACACAAAACGGCATGAACCAGCCAAATACTGCGTGTTCTACCGTTACAAGTGCGAAACTGCTATATTGTGATATTCTCGGTAAAGCGCATGCAAGTATCGTGAAACCTTAAAGAACGATGTCATTTAGCGAGATACAGCGTTCTGTACTGTAATAAGTTGGTGAGAAACGGTGAGGTCAGGCAAATATCGTAATTGTGAACGAAACAGTGTAATTGAGCGTCTTTAGATACAAGTGCGAATGTTAGGTTAGGTTGATATATCAACCGTCGTAAAACCGCATTAAACAATGTCACTGAGTGAGATGTAGTGTTTTTCAACATTACAAGTCGGGAACTACGATATCTAATGTGAAAGCGCATGAAACCGTCGTAATCTTGTATAAAACATTGTAAAGTTGCGAGTAAAACGTTTTCTAACGATAGAAGTGCGAAGGTTAGGTTAGGTTAGGTTAGTTTAAGCTAGGTAGCGTCGTGAAACTACCAAAAACGACGTCATCTAACGAGATAGTGTTGTTTTATAGCGAGTATTAAACTGCGATAGGTGAAATGTTGTGAAAGCACACAAAACGGCATGAACAAGCCAAATACTGCGTGTTCTACCGTTACAAGTGCGAAACTGCTATATTGTGATATTCTCGTTAAAGCGCATGCAAGCATCGTGAAACCTTAAAGAACAATGCCATTTAGCGAGATACAGCGTTCTGTACTGCAATAAGTTGGTGAAAAACTGTGAGTTTATGCAAATATCGTAATTGTGAACAAAACAGTGTAATAGAGCGTTTTTAGATACAAGTGCGAATGTTAGGTTAGGTTAAGATATGAACCGTCGTAAAACCGCATTAAACAATGTCAATTAGTGAGATGCAGTGTTTTTCACCATTAAAAGTGGGGAACTGCGTTATCTAATGTGAAAGCGCTTGCAACCGTCGTTAGGTTAGGTTAGGTTAGGTTAGGTTAGGTTAGGTTTGGTTAGGTTAGGTTAGGTTAGGTTAGGTTACAATAGGTTAGGTTGGGTTGAGTTGGGTTAGGTTAGGTTAGGTTGGGTTAGGTTAGGTTAGGTTAGGTTAGGTTACGTTAGGTTACGTTAGGTTAGGTTAGGTTACGTTAGGTTAGGTTAGGTTAGGTTACGTTAGGTTAGGTTAGGTTAGGTAAGGATAATTTGGTTAGGTTAGGTAAGGTAGGTTAGGTTGGGTTGGGTGTTGTTGGGTTGGGTTGGGTTAGGTTGGGTTAGGTTAGGTTAGGTTACGTTAGGTTAGATTGGGTTAGGTTACGTTGGGTTATGTTAGGTTAGGTTAGGTTACGTTAGGTTAGGTTAGGTCAGGTAAGGTTAGGTTACGTTAGAATAGGTTAGGTTAGGTTAGGTTACGTTAGGTTAGGTTAAGTTAGGTTAGGTTAGGTTTGGTTAGGTTAGGTTAGCTTAGGTTAGGTTAGGTTGGGTTGGGTTGGGTTAGGTTGGGTTAGGTTAGGTTAGGTTAGGTTAGGTTGGGTTAGGTTAGGTTAGTTTAGGTTAGGTTAGGTTAGGTTAGGTTGGGTTGGGTTGGGTTAGGTTAGGTTAGGTTAGGTAAGGTTAGGTTAGGTTAGGTTAGGTTACGTTAGGTTAAGGTATGAACCGTCGTAAAACCGCATGAAACAATGTCACTTAGTGAGATGCAGTGTTTTTCATCTTTACAAGTTGGGAACTGCGATATCTAATGTGAAAGCGCATGAAACCGTCGTAATCTTGTAGAAAACATTGTAAAGTTGCGAGTAAAACGTTTTCTAACGATAGAAGTGCGAAGGTTAGGTTAGGTTAGGTTAGTTTAAGCTAGGTAGCGTCGTGAAACTACCAAAAACGACGTCATCTAACGAGATAGTGTTGTTTTATTGCGAGTATTAAACTGCGATAGGTGAAATGTGAATGCACACAAAACGGCATGAACAAGCCAAATACTGCGTGTTCTACCGTTACAAGTGCGAAACTGCTATATTGTGATATTCTCGTTAAAGCGCATGCAAGCATCGTGAAACCTTAAAGAACAATGTCATTTAGCGAGATACAGCGTTCTGTACTGCAATAAGTTGAAAAACTGTGAGGTTATGCAAATATCGTAAATGTGAACGAAACAGTGTAATAGAGCGTTTTTAAATACAAGTACGAATGTTAGGTTAGGTTAAGATATGAACCGTCGTAAAACCGCACTAAACAATGTCACTTAGTGAGATGCAGTGTTTTTCACCATTAAAAGTGGGGAACTGCGATATTTAATGTGAAAGCGCTTGCAACCGTCGTTAGGTTAGGTTAGGTTAGGTTAGGTTAGGTTTGGTTAGGTTAGGTTAGGTTAGGTTAGGTTAGATTAGGTTAGGTTGAGTTGGGTTAGGTTAGGTTAGGTTAGGTTAGGTTGGGTTAGGTTAGGTTAGGTTAGGTTACGTTACGTTAGGTTAGGTTAGGTTAGGTTACGTTAGGTTAGGTTAGGTTAGGTTAGGTTAGGTAAGGATAATTTGGTTAGGTTAGGTAAGGTTAGGTTAGGTTAGGTTAGGTTGGGTTGGGTGTTGTGGGGTTGGGTTGGGTTGGGTTAGGTTGGGTTAGGTTAGGTTAGGTTACGTTAGGTTAGGTTAGGTTAGGTTAGGTTACGTTAGGTTATGTTAGGCTAGGTTAGGTTACGTTAGGTTAGGTTAGGTCAGGTAAGGTTAGGTTACGTTAGAATAGGTTAGGTTAGGTTAGGTTACGTTAGGTTAGGTTAAGTTAGGTTAGGTTAGGTTTGGTTAGCTTAGGTTAGGTTAGCTTAGGTTAGGTTAGGTTGGGTTGGGTTGGGTTAGGTTGGGTTAGGTTAGGTTAGGTTAGGTTAGGTTGGGTTAGGTTAGTTTAGGTTAGGTTAGGTTAGGTTAGGTTGGGTTGGGTTGGGTTAGGTTAGGTTAGGTTAGGTTAGGTAAGGTTAGGTTAGGTTAGGTTAGGTTACGTTAGGTTAAGGTATGAACTGTCGTAAAACCGCATTAAACAATGTCACTTAGTGAGATGCAGTGTTTTTCACCTTTACAAGTTGGGAACTGTGATATCTAATGTGAAAGCGCTTGAAACCGTCATAATGTTGTAGAAAGCAATGTAAAGTAGCGAGTAAAACGTTTTCTAACGATAGAAGTGCGAAGGTTATGTTAGGTTGAGTTATGTTAGTTTAAGCTAGGTAGCGTCGTGCAACTACCAAAAACAACGTCATCTAACGAGATAGTGTTGTTTTATTGCGAGTACGAAACTGCGATAGGTGAAATGTTGTGAAAGCACACAAAACGGCATGAACAAGCCAAATACTGCGTGTTGTACCGTTACAAGTGCGAAACTGCTATATTGTGATATTCTCGTTAAAGCGCATGCAAGCATCATGAAACCTTAAAGAAATATGTCATTTAGTGAGGTACAACGTTCTGTACTGCAATAAGTTGGTGAAAAACTGTGAGGTTATGCAAATATCGTAATTGAGAACAAAACAGTGTAATAGAGCGTTTTTAGATACAAGTGCGAATGTTAGGTTAGGTTAAGATATGAACCGTCGTAAAACTGCATTAAACAATGTAAATTAGTGAGATGCAGTGTTTTTCACCATTAAAAGTCGGGAACTGCGATATCCAATAAAACTTGTAGCTGGGCGAGTTGGTTCGCACACCAATTTACCCTGAACTGCGATATCTAATGTGAAAGCGCTTGCAACCGTTGTTAGGTTAGGTTAGGTTAGGTTAGGTTAGGTTTTGTTAGGTTACGTTAGGTTAGGTTAGATTAGGTTAGGTTGGGTTGAGTTGGGTTAGGTTAGGTTAGGTTAGGTTAGGTTGGGTTAGGTTAGGTTAGGTTAGGTTGGGTTACGTTAGGTTAGGTTAGGTTACGTTAGGTTAGGTTAGGTTAGGTTACGTTAGGTTAGGTTAGGTTAGGTAAGGATAATTTGGTTAGGTTAGGTAAGGTTAGGTTAGGTAGGTTGGGTTGGGTGTTGTTGGGTTGGGTTGGGTTGGGTTAGGTTGGGTTGGGGTTAGGTTGGGTTAGGTTAGGTTAGGTTACGTAGGTTATGTTAGGTTAGGTTAGGTTACGTTAGGTTAGGTTAGGTCAGGTAAGGTTAGGTTACGTTAGAATAGGTTAGGTTAGGGTTAGGTTACGTTAGGTTAGGTTAAGTTAGGTTAGGTTAGGTTTGGTTAGGTTAGGTTAGGTTAGCTTTGGTTAGGTTAGGTTGGGTTGGGTTGGGTTAGGTTGGGTTAGGTTAGGTTAGGTTAGGTTAGGTTGGGGTTAGGTTAGTTTAGGTTAGGTTTAGGTTAGGTTAGGTTGGGTTGGGTTGGTTAGGTTAGGTTAGGTTAGGTTAGGTAAGGTTAGGTTAGGTTAGGTTAGGTTACGTTAGGTTAAGGTATGAACCGTCGTAAAACTGCATTAAACAATGTCACTTAGTGAGATGCAGTGTTTTTCACCTTTACAAGTTGGGAACTGTGATATCTAATGTGAAAGCGCTTGAAACCGTCGTAATGTTGTAGAAAGCAATGTAAAGTAGCGAGTAAAACGTTTTCTAACGATAGAAGTGCGAAGGTTATGTTAGGTTGAGTTATGTTAGTTTAAGCTAGGTAGCGTCGTGAAACTACCAAAAACAACGTCATCTAACGAGATAGTGTTGTATTGCGAGTACGAAACTGCGATAGGTGAAATGTTGTGAAAGCACACAAAACGCAATGAACAAGCCAAATACTGCGTGTTGTACCGTTACAAGTGCGAAACTGCTATGTTGTGATATTCTCGTTGAAGCGCATGCAAGCATCGTGAAATCTTAAAGAACGATGTCATTTAGCGAGATACAGCGTTCTGTACTGCAATAAGTTGGTGAAAAACTGTGAGGTTATGCAAATATCCCAATTGTGAACGAAACAGTGTAATAGAGCGTTTTTAATACAAGTGCGAATGTTAGGTTAGGTTAAGATATGAACCGTCGTAAAACCGCATTAAACAATGTCACTTAGTGAGATGCAGTGTTTTTCACCATTACAAGTCGGGAACTGCGATATCTAATGTGAAAGCGCTTGAAAACGTCGTTAGGTTAGGTTAGGTTAGGTTAGGTTTGGTTAGGTTAGGTTAGGTTAGGTCAGGTTAGGGTATGTTAGGTAAGGTTTGGTTAGGGTAGGTTAGGTTAGGTCGGGTTAGGTAAGGTTAGGTTAGGTTAAGATATGAACCGCGCTAAAACCGCAATAAACAATGTCACTTAGTGAGATGCTGTGTTTTTCACCATTACAAGTCGGGAACTGCGATATCTAATGTGAAAGCGCATGAAACCGTCGTAATCTTGTAGAAAACATTGTAAAGTAGCGAATAAAACGTTTTCTAACGATAGAAGTGCGAAGGTTCGGTTAGTTTGAGCTAGGTAGCGCGTGAAACACCAAAAACGATGTCATCTAAATGAGATAGTGTTGTTTTATTGCGAGTACGAAACTGCGATAGGTGAAATATTGGGAAAGCACACAAAATGGCATGAACTAGCCAGATACTGCGTCTTGTGCCGTTACAAGTGCGAAACTGCTTTATTGTGATATTCTCGTTAAAGCGCATGCAAGCATCGTGAAACCTTAAAGAACAATGTCATTTAGCGAGATACAGCGTTCTGTACTGCAATAAGTTGGTGAAAAACTGTGAGGTTATGCAAATATCGTAATTGTGAACGAGACAGTGTAATAGAGCGTTTTTCAATACAAGTACGAATGTTAGGTTAGGGTTAAGATATGAACCGTCGTAAAACCGCATTAAACAATGTCACTAAGTGAGATGCAGTGTTTTTTCACCATTACAAGTCGGCAACTGCGATATCTAATGTGAAAGCGCTTGCAAACGTCGTTAGCTTAGGTTAGGTTAGTGTTAGGTTACGTTAGGTTAGGTTTGGTTAGGTTAGGTTAGGTTAGGTTATGTTAGGTTAGGTTGGGTTAGGTTAGGTTAGGTTACGTTAGGTTAAGGTATGAACCGTCGTAAAACCGCATTAAACAATGTCACTTAGTGAGATGCAGTGTTTTTCACCTTTACAAGTTGGAACTGCGATATCTAATGTGAAAGCGCTTGAACCGTCGTAATGTTCCAGAAAGCAATGTAAAGTAGCGAGTAAAACGTTTTCTAACGATAGAAGTGCGAAGGTTATGTTAGGTTGAGTTATGTTAGTTTAAGCTAGGTAGCGTCGTCAAACCACATTATACCACAATATCATTATGATATATTGTTACGGAAACTATCACGGTACGGCATACGTGGGGTCACCCTTAAGCTATTACAAAACTATTTGCATAACCGGTACCAACTAGTACAAATGAAGACAGCCACATCAAGTCGGCTTCAGTTGACCCAAGGAGTTCCGCAGGTTCTATACTGGGTCCTTTGCTCTTTTTGCTTTATGTTAATGATATTGTATGTATACCCGCCTCACCACAGCTTATTATGTATGCAGACGACACAAATGTATTTTTCACATCAGATCACTTAGAAATACTAGAAAAAAATGTAAATGAATATATGACGTCACTCTCAAACTGGCTTAAACAAACAAGCTACAGTTAAATGCCAAGAAGGACGACATATATTATATTTCGCCCAATAAATAAACATGTTAAATATGACATAAAGATAAGCTTTGACGGGAACATCATAAAACGAGAAAAACATCAAAAATTTCTGGGGGTATGGTTCAGTGAAGACTTAACGTGGAATGTCCACGTTAATCATTTATGTTAGGCAACTTGCGGGAACGGTAGGATGCCTGTACAGAATTGGTTCCCTCATTCCTCAGTGGCTGAAGAAAAATTTGTACAATGCCCTATTCTATTCGAGACTTTGTTACGGCGTACTAGTATGGGTGTACCACAAACAGCGAAAAATTATAACAAACTTATAATGCTACAAAAGAAAATACTTCGCTGTTATGAAAATTACCAGGGTAGAATAGACCGTTTGCGCACTTCAGTGCTCTTTGATAAACATGAAATCTTAAAGGCAAACCAAATATATTATTTTAAACTGCTTCAAGAGGTACACAAAAATAAGTGGTAATAAACAAAAAGAAAATGACCAACGTTATCCTGCAAGAAGAAACTTACAGCGTTTACCGAGAACCAGGACAAATTACGGAAAGCAAACACTGCATTACCAATCAACGCGAATAGTAAATGAATTCCAAAATGGCTTGCAGTTTGACGTCAGCCTAGGGACATTTAAAAAACAAGTTAAAGAAATTTTGATCAAAAAAGAAATAACTTATCATCACTAATCTATATTGTGTAAAAAGAGTAGGTAGAATGTTAATGTTAAGAAAGTAAGTAGTTCACTATGGTATACGATGCATCCATTTTATGTTCCTGCATCTGTATTATGCTAAGTGTATTATATGTTGCTTGTTTTTTTTTTATTATTCCTGTATTTCTTTTGTTAGCGCTCATGTGGTACATGACATGTTAGTTTTTGTTGCTTGTTTGTATCTGCAAAAAAAAAAAAAAAAAAAAAAAAAAAAGTGCATCTGTGACGAACTACAGGTGCAGAGGCCTTTGTTTGTAAACAACACTAACGAGATAGTGTTGTTTTATGCGAGTATTAAACTGCGATAGGTGAAATGTGAATGCACACAAAACGGCATGAACAAGCCAAATACTGCGTGTTCTACCGTTACAAGTGCGAAACTGCTATATTGTGATATTCTCGTTAAAGCGCATGCAAGCATCGTGAAACCTTAAAGAACAATGTCATTTAGCGAGATACAGCGTTCTGTACTGCAATAAGTTGGTGCACAACGTTGAGGTTATGCAAATATCGTAATTGTGAACGAAACAGTGTAATAGAGCGTTTTTCAATACAAGTACGAATGTTAGGTTAGGTTAAGATATGAACCGTCGTAAAACCGCATTAAACAATGTCACTTAGTGAGATGCAGTGTTTTTCACCATTCCAAGTCGGGAACTGCGATATCTAATGTGAAAGCGCTTGCAAACGTCGTTAGGTTAGGTTAGGTTAGGTTAGGTTAGGTTTTGTTAGGTTAGGTTAGGTTAGGTTAGGTTAGATTAGGTTAGGTTGGGTTGAGTTGGGTTAGGTTAGGTTAGGTTAGGTTAGGTTAGGTTGGGTTAGGTTAGGTTAGGTTAGGTTAGGTTACGTTAGGTTAGGTTAGGTTACGTTAGGTTAGGTTAGGTTAGGTTACGTTAGGTTAGGTTAGGTTAGGTAAGGATAATTTGGTTAGGTTAGGTAAGGTTAGGTTAGGTTAGGTTGGGTTGGGTGTTGTTGGGTTGGGTGTTGTTGGGTTGGGTTGGGTTGGGTTAGGTTGGGTTAGGTTAGGTTAGGTTACGTTAGGTTAGGTTAGGTTAGGTTAGGTTACGTTAGGTTATGTTAGGTTAGGTTAGGTTACGTTAGGTTAGGTTAGGTCAGGTAAGGTTAGGTTACGTTAGAATAGGTTAGGTTAGGTTAGGTTACATTAGGTTAGGTTAAGTTAGGTTAGGTTAGGTTTGGTTAGGTTAGCTTAGGTTAGGTTGGGTTGGGTTGGGTTGGGTTAGGTTAGGTTAGGTTAGGTTGGGTTAGGTTAGTTTAGGTTAGGTTAGGTTAGGTTAGGATGGGTTGGGTTGGGTTAGGTTAGGTTAGGTTAGGTTAGGTAAGGTTAGGTTAGGTTAGGTTAAGGTATGAACCGTCGTAAAACCGCATTAAACAATGTCACTTAGTGAGATGCAGTGTTTTTCACCTTTACAAGTTGGGAACTGTGATATCTAATGTGAAAGCGCTTGAAACCGTCGTAATGTTGTAGAAAGCAATGTAAAGTAGCGAGTAAAACGTTTTCTAACGATAGAAGTGCGAAGGTTATGTTAGGTTGAGTTATTTTAGTTTAAGCTAGGTAGCGTCGTGAAACTACCAAAAACAACGTCATCTAACGAGATAGTGTTGTTTTATTGCGAGTACGAAACTGCGATAGGTGAAATGTTGTGAAAGCACACAAAACGGCATGAACAAGCCAAATACTGCGTGTTGTACCGTTACAAGTGCGAAACTGCTATGTTGTGATATTCTCGTTAAAGCGCATGCAAGCATCGTGAAACCTTAAAGAACGATGTCATTTAGCGAGATACAGCGTTCTGTACTGCAATAAGTTGGTGAAAAACTGTGAGGTTATGCAAATATCCTAATTGTGAACGAAACAGTGTAATAGAGCGTTTTTTAATGCAAGTGCGAATGTTAGGTTAGGTTAAGATATGAATCGTCGTAAAACCACATTAAACAATGTCACTTAGTGAGATGCAGTGTTTTTCACCATTACAAGTCGGGAACTGCGATATCTAATGTGAAAGCGCTTGCAAACGTCGTTAGGTTAGGTTAGGTTAGGTTAGGTTACGTTAGGTTAGGTTAGGTTAGGTTTGGTTAGGTTAGGTTAGGTTAGGTTAGGTTAGGGATGTTAGGTAAGGTTTGGTTAGGTTAGGTTAGGTTAGGTTGGGTTAGGTAAGGTTAGGTTAGGTTAAGATATGAACCGCGCTAAAACTGCATTAAACAATGTCACTTAGTGAGATGCTGTGTTTTTCACCATTACAAGTCGGGAACTGCGATATCTAATGTGAAAGCGCATGAAACCGTCGTAATCTTGTAGAAAACATTGTAAAGTAGCGAATAAAACGTTTTCTAACGATAGAAGTGCGAAGGTTCGGTTAGTTTGAGCTAGGTAGCGTCGTGAAGCCACCAAAAACGATGTCATCTAACGAGATAGTGTTGTTTTATTGCGAGTACGAAACTGCGATAGGTGAAATATTGGGAAAGCACACAAAATGGCATGAACTAGCCAGATACTGCGTCTTGTGCCGTTACAAGTGCGAAACTGCTTTATTGTGATATTCTCGTTAAAGCGCATGCAAGTATCGTGAAACCTTAAAGAACGATGTCATTTAGCAAGATACAGCGTTCTGTACTGTAATAAGTTGGTGAGAAACTGTGAGGTCAAGCAAATATCGTAATTGTGAACGAAACAGTGTAATTGAGCGTACTTAGATACAAGTGCGAATGTTAGGTTAGGTTGAGATATACACCGTCGTAAAACCGCATTAAACAATGTCACTTAGTGAGATGTAGTGTTTTTCAAGATTACAAGTCGGGAACTACGATATCTAATGTGAAAGCGCATGAAACCGTCGTAATCTTGTAGAAAACATTGTAAAGTTGCGAGTAAAACGTTTTCTAACGATAGAAGTGCGAAGGTTAGCTTGAGTTATGTTAGTTTAAGCTATGTAGCGTCGTGAGACCACCAAAAAGGACGTCATCTAACAAGATAGTGTTGTTTTATTGCATGTACGAAACTGCAATAGGTGAAATGTGAAATTACACAAAACGGCTTGAACAAGCCAGATACTGCGTGTTGTACCGTTACAAGTGCGAAACTGCTATAATGTGATATTCTCGTTAAAGCGCATGCAAGCATCGTGAAACCTTAAAGAACGATGTCATTTAGCGAGACACAGCGTTCTGTACTGCAATAAGTTGGTGAAAAACTGTGAGGTTATGCAAATATCGTAATTGTGAACGAAACAGTGTAATAGAGCGTTTTTCAATACAAGTACGAATGTTAGGTTAGGTTAAGCTATGAACCGTCGTAAAACCGCATTAAACAATGTCACTCAGTGAGATGCAGTGTTTTTCACCATTACAAGTCGGGAACTGCGATATCTAATGTGAAAGCGCTTGCAAACGTCGTTAGGTTAAGTTAGGTTAGGTTAGGTTAGGTTAGGTTACGTTAGGTTAGGTTTGTTTAGGTTAGGTTAGGTTAGGTTAGGTTATGTTAGGTTAGGTTGGGTTAGGTTAGGTTAGGTTACGTTAGGTTATGGTATGAACCGTCGTAAAACCGCATTAAACAATGTCACTTAGTGAGATGCAGTGTTTTTCACCTTTACAAGTTGGGAACTGCGATATCTAATGTGAAAGCGCTTGAAACCATCGTAATGTTGTAGAAAGCAATGTAAAGTAGCGAGTAAAACGTTTTCTAACGATAGAAGTGCGAAGGTTATGTTAGGTTGAGTTATGTTAGTTTAAGCTACGTAGCGTCGTGAAACCACCAAAAACGACGTCATCTAACGAGATAGTGTTGTTTTATTGCGAGTATTAAACTGCGATAGGTGAAATGTTGTGAAAGCACACAAAACGGCATGAACAAGCCAAATACTGCGTGTTCTACCGTTACAAGTGCGAAACTGCTATATTGTGATATTCTCGGTAAAGCGCATGCAAGTATCGTGAAACCTTAAAGAACGATGTCATTTAGCGAGATACAGCGTTCTGTACTGTAATAAGTTGGTGAGAAACTGTGAGGTCAAGCAAATATCGTAATTGTGAACGAATCAGTGTAATTGAGCGTCTTTAGATACAAGTGCGAATGTTAGGTTAGGTTAAGATATGAACCGTCGTAAAACCGCATTAAACAATGTCAATTAGTGAGATGCAGTGTTTTTCACCATTAAAAGTGGGGAACTGCGATATCTAATGTGAAAGCGCTTGCAACCGTCGTTAGGTTAGGTTAGGTTAGGTTAGGTTAGGTTTGGTTAGGTTAGGTTAGGTTAGGTTAGATTAGGTTAGGTTGGGTTGAGTTGGGTTAGGTTAGGTTAGGTTAGGTTAGGTTGGGTTAGGTTAGGTTAGGTTAGGTTAGGTTACGTTAGGTTAGGTTAGGTTAGGTTACGTTAGGTTAGGTTAGGTTAGGTAAGGATAATTTGGTTAGGTTAGGTAAGGTTAGGTTAGGTTAGGTTAGGTTGGGTGTGGTGTTGTTGGGTTGGGTTGGGTTGGGTTAGGTTGGGTTAGGTTGGGTTAGGTTACGTTAGGTTAGGTTACGTTAGGTTATGTTAGGTTAGGTTAGGTTACGTTAGGTTAGGTTAGGTCAGGTTAGGTTAGGTTACGTTAGAATAGGTTAGGTTAGGTTACGTTAGGTTAGGTTAAGTTAGGTTAGGTTAGGTTTGGTTAGGTTAGGTTAGGTTAGCTTTGGTTAGGTTAGGTTGGGTTGGGTTGGGTTAGGTTGGGTTAGGTTAGGTTAGGTTAGGTTAGGTTGGGTTAGGTTAGTTTAGGTTAGGTTAGGTTAGGTTGGGTTGGGTTGGTTAGGTTAGGTTAGGTTAGGTTAGGTAAGGTTAGGTTAGGTTAGGTTAGGTTACGTTAGGTTAAGGTATGAACCGTCGTAAAACCGCATTAAACAATGTCACTTAGTGAGATGCAGTGTTTTTCACCTTTACAAGTTGGGAACTGTGATATCTAATGTGAAAGCGCTTGAAACCGTCGTAATGTTGTAGAAAGCAATGTAAAGTAGCGAGTAAAACGTTTTCTAACGATAGAAGTGCGAAGGTCATGTTAGGTTGAGTTATGTTAGTTTAAGCTATGTAGCGTCGTGAAACTACCAAAAACAACGTCATCTAACGAGATAGTGTTGTTTTATTGCGAGTACGAAACTGCGATAGGTGAAATGTTGTGAAAGCACACAAAACGGCATGAACAAGCCAAATACTGCGTGTTGTACCGTTACAAGTGCGAAACTGCTATGTTGTGATATTCTCGTTGAAGCGCATGCAAGCATCGTGAAACCTTAAAGAACGATGTCATTTAGCGAGATACAGCGTTCTGTACTGCAATAAGTTGGTGAAAAACTGTGAGGTTATGCAAATATCCTAATTGTGAACGAAACAGTGTAATAGAGCGTTTTTAATACAAGTGCGAATGTTAGGTTAGGTTAAGATATGAACCGTCGTAAAACCGCATTAAACAATGTCACTTAGTGAGATGTAGTGTTTTTCAACATTACAAGTCGGGAACTACGATATCTAATGTGAAAGCGCATGAAACCATCGTAATCTTGTAGAAAACATTGTAAAGTTGCGAGTAAAACGTTTTCTAACGATAGAAGTGCGAAGGTTAGCTTGAGTTATGTTAGTTTAAGCTATGTAGCGTCGTGAGACCACCAAAAAGAACGTCATCTAACGAGATAGTGTTGTTTTATTGCGAGTACGAAACTGCGATAGGTAAAATGTTGTGAAAGCACACAAAACGACATGAACAAGCCAAATACTGCGTGTTGTACCGTTACAAGTGCGAAACTGCTATGTTGTGACATTCTCGGTAAAGCGCATGCAAGTATCGTGAAACCTAAAAGAACGATGTCATTTAGCGAGATACAGCGTTCTGTACTGTAATAAGTTGGTGAGAAACTGTGAGGTCAAGCAAATATCGTAATTGTGAACGAAACAGTGTAATTGAGCGTCTTTAGATACAAGTGTGAATGTTAGGTTGGGTTCACATATCAACCATCGTAAAACCGCATTAAACAATGTCACTTAGTGAGATGTAGTGTTTTTCAACATTACAAGTCGGGAACTACGATATCTAATGTGAAAGCGCATGAAACCGTCGTAATCTTGTAGAAAACATTGTAAAGTTGCGAGTAAAACGTTTTCTAACGATAGAAGTGCGAAGGTTAGCTTGAGTTATGTTAGTTTAAGCTATGTAGCGTCGTGAGACCACCAAAAAGGACGTCATCTAACGAGATAGTGTTGTTTTATTGCATGTACGAAACTGCAATAGGTGAAATGTGAAATTACACAAAACGGCTTGAACAAGCCAGATACTGCGTGTTGTACCGTTACAAGTGCGAAACTGCTATAATGTGATATTCTCGTTAAAGCGCATGCAAGCATCGTGAAACCTTAAAGAACGATGTCATTTAGCGAGACACAGCGTTCTGTACTGCAATAAGTTGGTGAAAAACTGTGAGGTTATGCAAATATCGTAATTGTGAACGAAACAGTGTAATAGAGCGTTTTTCAATACAAGTACGAATGTTAGGTTAGGTTAAGCTATGAACCGTCGTAAAACCGCATTAAACAATGTCACTCAGTGAGATGCAGTGTTTTTCACCATTACAAGTCGGGAACTGCGATATCTAATGTGAAAGCGCTTGCAAACGTCGTTAGGTTAAGTTAGGTTAGGTTAGGTTAGGTTAGGTTACGTTAGGTTAGGTTTGTTTAGGTTAGGTTAGGTTATGTTAGGTTAGGTTGGGTTAGGTTAGGTTAGGTTACGTTAGGTTATGGTATGAACCGTCGTAAAACCGCATTAAACAATGTCACTTAGTGAGATGCAGTGTTTTTCACCTTTACAAGTTGGGAACTGCGATATCTAATGTGAAAGCGCTTGAAACCGTCGTAATGTTGTAGAAAGCAATGTAAAGTAGCGAGTAAAACGTTTTCTAACGATAGAAGTGCGAAGGTTATGTTAGGTTGAGTTATGTTAGTTTAAGCTACGTAGCGTCGTGAAACCACCAAAAACGACGTCATCTAACGAGATAGTGTTGTTTTATTGCGAGTATTAAACTGCGATAGGTGAAATGTTGTGAAAGCACACAAAACGGCATGAACAAGCCAAATACTGCGTGTTCTACCGTTACAAGTGCGAAACTGCTATATTGTGATATTCTCGGTAAAGCGCATGCAAGTATCGTGAAACCTTAAAGAACGATGTCATTTAGCGAGATACAGCGTTCTGTACTGTAATAAGTTGGTGAGAAACTGTGAGGTCAAGCAAATATCGTAATTGTGAACGAATCAGTGTAATTGAGCGTCTTTAGATACAAGTGCGAATGTTAGGTTAGGTTAAGATATGAACCGTCGTAAAACCGCATTAAACAATGTCAATTAGTGAGATGCAGTGTTTTTCACCATTAAAAGTGGGGAACTGCGATATCTAATGTGAAAGCGCTTGCAACCGTCGTTAGGTTAGGTTAGGTTAGGTTAGGTTAGGTTAGGTTTGGTTAGGTTAGGTTAGGTTAGGTTAGATTAGGTTAGGTTGGGTTGAGTTGGGTTAGGTTAGGTTAGGTTAGGTTAGGTTGGGTTAGGTTAGGTTAGGTTAGGTTAGGTTACGTTAGGTTAGGTTAGGTTAGGTAAGGATAATTTGGTTAGGTTAGGTAAGGTTAGGTTAGGTTAGGTAAGGATAATTTGGTTAGGTTAGGTAAGGTTAGGTTAGGTTAGGTTAGGTTGGGTATGGTGTTGTTGGGTTGGGTTGGGTTGGGTTAGGTTGGGTTAGGTTGGGTTAGGTTACGTTAGGTTAGGTTACGTTAGGTTATGTTAGGTTAGGTTAGGTTACGTTAGGTTAGGTTAGGTCAGGTTAGGTTAGGTTACGTTAGAATAGGTTAGGTTAGGTTACGTTAGGTTAGGTTAAGTTAGGTTAGGTTAGGTTTGGTTAGGTTAGGTTAGGTTAGCTTTGGTTAGGTTAGGTTGGGTTGGGTTGGGTTAGGTTGGGTTAGGTTAGGTTAGGTTAGGTTAGGTTGGGTTAGGTTAGTTTAGGTTAGGTTAGGTTAGGTTGGGTTGGGTTGGTTAGGTTAGGTTAGGTTAGGTTAGGTAAGGTTAGGTTAGGTTAGGTTACGTTAGGTTAAGGTATGAACCGTCGTAAAACCGCATTAAACAATGTCACTTAGTGAGATGCAGTGTTTTTCACCTTTACAAGTTGGGAACTGTGATATCTAATGTGAAAGCGCTTGAAACCGTCGTAATGTTGTAGAAAGCAATGTAAAGTAGCGAGTAAAACGTTTTCTAACGATAGAAGTGCGAAGGTCATGTTAGGTTGAGTTATGTTAGTTTAAGCTATGTAGCGTCGTGAAACTACCAAAAACAACGTCATCTAACGAGATAGTGTTGTTTTATTGCGAGTACGAAACTGCGATAGGTGAAATGTTGTGAAAGCACACAAAACGGCATGAACAAGCCAAATACTGCGTGTTGTACCGTTACAAGTGCGAAACTGCTATGTTGTGATATTCTCGTTGAAGCGCATGCAAGCATCGTGAAACCTTAAAGAACGATGTCATTTAGCGAGATACAGCGTTCTGTACTGCAATAAGTTGGTGAAAAACTGTGAGGTTATGCAAATATCCTAATTGTGAACGAAACAGTGTAATAGAGCGTTTTTAATACAAGTGCGAATGTTAGGTTAGGTTAAGATATGAACCGTCGTAAAACCGCATTAAACAATGTCACTTAGTGAGATGTAGTGTTTTTCAACATTACAAGTCGGGAACTACGATATCTAATGTGAAAGCGCATGAAACCGTCGTAATCTTGTAGAAAACATTGTAAAGTTGCGAGTAAAACGTTTTCTAACGATAGAAGTGCGAAGGTTAGCTTGAGTTATGTTAGTTTAAGCTATGTAGCGTCGTGAGACCACCAAAAAGAACGTCATCTAACGAGATAGTGTTGTTTTATTGCTAGTACGAAACTGCGATAGGTAAAATGTTGTGAAAGCACACAAAACGACATGAACAAGCCAAATACTGCGTGTTGTACCGTTACAAGTGCGAAACTGCTATGTTGTGACATTCTCGGTAAAGCGCATGCAAGTATCGTGAAACCTAAAAGAACGATGTCATTTAGCGAGATACAGCGTTCTGTACTGTAATAAGTTGGTGAGAAACTGTGAGGTCAAGCAAATATCGTAATTGTGAACGAAACAGTGTATTTGAGCGTCTTTAGATACAAGTGTGAATGTTAGGTTGGGTTCACATATCAACCATCGTAAAACCGCATTAAACAATGTCACTTAGTGAGATGTAGTGTTTTTCAACATTACAAGTCGGGAACTACGATATCTAATGTGAAAGCGCATGAAACCGTCGTAATCTTGTAGAAAACATTGTAAAGTTGCGAGTAAAACGTTTTCTAACGATAGAAGTGCGAAGGTTAGGTTAGGTTAGTTTAGGCTAGGTAGTGTCATGAAACTACCAAAAACGACGTCATCTAACGAGATAGTGTTGTTTTATTGCGAGTATTAAACTGCGATAGGTGAAATGTTGTGAAAGCACACAAAACGGCATGAACAAGCCAAATACGGCGTGTTCTACCGTTACAAGTGCGAAACTGCTATATTGTGATATTCTCGTTAAAGCGCATGCAAGCACCGTGAAACCTTAAAGAACAATGTCATTTAGCGAGATACAGCGTTCTGTACTGCAATAAGTTGGTGAAAAACTGTGAGGTTATGCAAATATCGTAATTGTGAACGAAACAGTGTAATAGAGCGTTTTTCAATACAAGTACGAATGTTAGGTTAGGTTAAGATATGAACCGTCGTAAAACCGCATTAAACAATGTCACTAAGTGAGATGCAGTGTTTTTCACCATTACAAGTCGGGAACTGCGATATCTAATGTGAAAGCGCTTGCAAACGTCGTTAGGTTAGGTTAGGTTAGGTTACGTTAGGTTAGGTTTGGTTAGGTTAGGTTAGGTTAGGTTAGGTTATGTTAGGTTAGGTTGGGTTAGGTTAGGTTAGGTTACGTTAGGTTAAGGTATGAACCGTCGTAAAACCGCATTAAACAATGTCACTTATTGAGATGCAGTGTTTTTCACCTTTACAAGTTGGGAACTGCGATATCTAATGTGAAAGCGCTTGAAACCGTCGTAATGTTCCAGAAAGCAATGTAAAGTAGCGAGTAAAACGTTTTCTAACGAGAGAAGTGCGAAGGTTATGTTAGGTTGAGTTATGTTAGTTTAAGCTAGGTAGCGTCGTGAAACTACCAAAAACAACGTCATCTAACGAGATAGTGTTGTTTTATTGCGAGTACGAAACTGCGATAGGTGAAATGTTGTGAAAGCACACAAAACGGCATGAACAAGCCAAATACTGCGTGTTGTACCGTTACAAGTGCGAAACTGCTATGTTGTGATATTCTCGTTAAAGCGCATGCAAGCATCGTGAAACCTTAAAGAACGATGTCATTTAGCGAGATACAGCGTTCTGTACTGCAATAAGTTGGTGAAAAACTGTGAGGTTATGCAAATATCCTAATTGTGAACGAAACAGTGTAATAGAGCGTTTTTTAATGCAAGTGCGAATGTTAGGTTAGGTTAAGATATGAACCGTCGTAAAACCGCATTAAACAATGTCACTTAGTGAG
>NW_027464726.1:52500-92500 GCF_043290135.1 Rhipicephalus microplus | reverse complement strand
TTACGTTAGGTTATGTTAGGTTAGGTTAGGTTACGTTAGGTTAGGTTAGGTCAGGTAAGGTTAAGTTACGTTAGAATAGGTTAGGTTAGGTTAGGTTACGTTAGGTTAGGTTAAGTTAGGTTAGGTTAGGTTTGGTTAGGTTAGGTTAGGTTAGCTTTGGTTAGGTTAGGTTGGGTTGGGTTGGGTTAGGTTGGGTTAGGTTAGGTTAGGTTAGGTTAGGTTGGGTTAGGTTAGTTTAGGTTAGGTTAGGTTAGGTTAGGTTGGGTTGGGTTGGTTAGGTTAGGTTAGGTTAGGTTAGGTAAGGTTAGGTTAGGTTAGGTTAGGTTACGTTAGGTTAAGGTATGAACCGTCGTAAAACTGCATTAAACAATGTCACTTAGTGAGATGCAGTGTTTTTCACCTTTACAAGTTGGGAACTGTGATATCTAATGTGAAAGCGCTTGAAACCGTCGTAATGTTGTAGAAAGCAATGTAAAGTAGCGAGTAAAACGTTTTCTAACGATAGAAGTGCGAAGGTTATGTTAGGTTGAGTTATGTTAGTTTAAGCTAGGTAGCGTCGTGAAACTACCAAAAACAACGTCATCTAACGAAATAGTGTTGTTTTATTGCGAGTACGAAACTGCGATAGGTGAAATGTTGTGAAAGCACACAAAACGCAATGAACAAGCCAAATACTGCGTGTTGTACCGTTACAAGTGCGAAACTGCTATGTTGTGATATTCTCGTTGATGCGCATGCAAGCATCGTGAAATCTTAAAGAACGATGTCATTTAGCGAGATACAGCGTTCTGTACTGCAATAAGTTGGTGAAAAACTGTGAGGTTATGCAAATATCCCAATTGTGAACGAAACAGTGTAATAGAGCGTTTTTAATACAAGTGCGAATGTTAGGTTAGGTTAAGATATGAACCGTCGTAAAACCGCATTAAACAATGTCACTTAGTGAGATGCAGTGTTTTTCACCATTACAAGTCGGGAACTGCGATATCTAATGTGAAAGCGCTTGAAAACGTCGTTAGGTTAGGTTAGGTTAGGTTAGGTTTGGTTAGGTTAGGTTAGGTTAGGTCAGGTTAGGGTATGTTAGGTAAGGTTTGGTTAGGGTAGGTTAGGTTAGGTCGGGTTAGGTAAGGTTAGGTTAGGTTAAGATATGAACCGCGCTAAAACCGCAATAAACAATGTCACTTAGTGAGATGCTGTGTTTTTCACCATTACAAGTCGGGAACTGCGATATCTAATGTGAAAGCGCATGAAACCGTCGTAATCTTGTAGAAAACATTGTAAAGTAGCGAATAAAACGTTTTCTAACGATAGAAGTGCGAAGGTTCGGTTAGTTTGAGCTAGGTAGCGTCGTGAAACCACCAAAAACGATGTCATCTAATGAGATAGTGTTGTTTTATTGCGAGTACGAAACTGCGATAGGTGAAATATTGGGAAAGCACACAAAATGGCATGAACTAGCCAGATACTGCGTCTTGTGCCGTTACAAGTGCGAAACTGCTTTATTGTGATATTCTCGTTAAAGCGCATGCAAGCATCGTGAAACCTTAAAGAACAATGTCATTTAGCGAGATACAGCGTTCTGTACTGCAATAAGTTGGTGAAAAACTGTGAGGTTATGCATATATCGTAATTGTGAACGAGACAGTGTAATAGAGCGTTTTTCAATACAAGTACGAATGTTAGGTTAGGTTAAGATATGAACCGTCGTAAAACCGCATTAAACAATGTCACTAAGTGAGATGCAGTGTTTTTCACCATTACAAGTCGGCAACTGCGATATCTAATGTGAAAGCGCTTGCAAACGTCGTTAGCTTAGGTTAGGTTAGGTTAGGTTACGTTAGGTTAGGTTTGGTTAGGTTAGGTTAGGTTAGGTTAGGTTATGTTAGGTTAGGTTGGGTTAGGTTAGGTTAGGTTACGTTAGGTTAAGGTATGAACCGTCGTAAAACCGCATTAAACAATGTCACTTAGTGAGATGCAGTGTTTTTCACCTTTACAAGTTGGGAACTGCGATATCTAATGTGAAAGCGCTTGAAACCGTCGTAATGTTCCAGAAAGCAATGTAAAGTAGCGAGTAAAACGTTTTCTAACGATAGAAGTGCGAAGGTTATGTTAGGTTGAGTTATGTTAGTTTAAGCTAGGTAGCGTCGTCAAACCACCAAAAACGACGTCATCTAACGAGATAGTGTTGTTTTATTGCGAGTATTAAACTGCGATAGGTGAAATGTGAATGCACACAAAACGGCATGAACAAGCCAAATACTGCGTGTTCTACCGTTACAAGTGCGAAACTGCTATATTGTGATATTCTCGTTAAAGCGCATGCAAGCATCGTGAAACCTTAAAGAACAATGTCATTTAGCGAGATACAGCGTTCTGTACTGCAATAAGTTGGTGCACAACGTTGAGGTTATGCAAATATCGTAATTGTGAACGAAACAGTGTAATAGAGCGTTTTTCAATACAAGTACGAATGTTGGGTTAGGTTAAGATATGAACCGTCGTAAAACCGCATTAAACAATGTCACTTAGTGAGATGCAGTGTTTTTCACCATTACAAGTCGGGAACTGCGATATCTAATGTGAAAGCGCTTGCAAACGTCGTTAGGTTAGGTTAGGTTAGGTTAGGTTAGGTTTTGTTAGGTTAGGTTAGGTTAGGTTAGGTTAGATTAGGTTAGGTTGGGTTGAGTTGGGTTAGGTTAGGTTAGGTTAGGTTAGGTTGGGTTAGGTTAGGTTAGGTTAGGTTAGGTTACGTTAGGTTAGGTTAGGTTACGTTAGGTTAGGTTAGGTTAGGTTACGTTAGGTTAGGTTAGGTTAGGTAAGGATAATTTGGTTAGGTTAGGTAAGGTTAGGTTAGGTTAGGTTGGGTTGGGTGTTGTTGGGTTGGGTGTTGTTGGGTTGGGTTGGGTTGGGTTAGGTTGGGTTAGGTTAGGTTAGGTTACGTTAGGTTAGGTTAGGTTAGGTTAGGTTAGGTTACGTTAGGTTATGTTAGGTTAGGTTAGGTTACGTTAGGTTAGGTTAGGTCAGGTAAGGTTAGGTTACGTTAGAATAGGTTAGGTTAGGTTAGGTTACGTTAGGTTAGGTTAAGTTAGGTTAGGTTAGGTTTGGTTAGGTTAGCTTAGGTTAGGTTGGGTTGGGTTGGGTTGGGTTAGGTTAGGTTAGGTTAGGTTGGGTTAGGTTAGTTTAGGTTAGGTTAGGTTAGGTTAGGATGGGTTGGGTTGGGTTAGGTTAGGTTAGGTTAGGTTAGGTAAGGTTAGGTTAGGTTAGGTTATGGTATGAACCGTCGTAAAACCGCATTAAACAATGTCACTTAGTGAGATGCAGTGTTTTTCACCTTTACAAGTTGGGAACTGTGATATCTAATGTGAAAGCGCTTGAAACCGTCGTAATGTTGTAGAAAGCAATGTAAAGTAGCGAGTAAAACGTTTTCTAACGATAGAAGTGCGAAGGTTATGTTAGGTTGAGTTATTTTAGTTTAAGCTAGGTAGCGTCGTGAAACTACCAAAAACAACGTCATCTAACGAGATAGTGTTGTTTTATTGCGAGTACGAAACTGCGATAGGTGAAATGTTGTGAAAGCACACAAAACGGCATGAACAAGCCAAATACTGCGTGTTGTACCGTTACAAGTGCGAAACTGCTATGTTGTGATATTCTCGTTAAAGCGCATGCAAGCATCGTGAAACCTTAAAGAACGATGTCATTTAGCGAGATACAGCGTTCTGTACTGCAATAAGTTGGTGAAAAACTGTGAGGTTATGCAAATATCCTAATTGTGAACGAAACAGTGTAATAGAGCGTTTTTTAATGCAAGTGCGAATGTTAGGTTAGGTTAAGATATGAATCGTCGTAAAACCACATTAAACAATGTCACTTAGTGAGATGCAGTGTTTTTCACCATTACAAGTCGGGAACTGCGATATCTAATGTGAAAGCGCTTGCAAACGTCGTTAGGTTAGGTTAGGTTAGGTTAGGTTACGTTAGGTTAGGTTAGGTTAGGTTTGGTTAGGTTAGGTTAGGTTAGGTTAGGTTAGGGATGTTAGGTAAGGTTTGGTTAGGTTAGGTTAGGTTAGGTTGGGTTAGGTAAGGTTAGGTTAGGTTAAGATATGAACCGCGCTAAAACTGCATTAAACAATGTCACTTAGTGAGATGCTGTGTTTTTCACCATTACAAGTCGGGAACTGCGATATCTAATGTGAAAGCGCATGAAACCGTCGTAATCTTGTAGAAAACATTGTAAAGTAGCGAATAAAACGTTTTCTAACGATAGAAGTGCGAAGGTTCGGTTAGTTTGAGCTAGGTAGCGTCGTGAAGCCACCAAAAACGATGTCATCTAAGGAGATAGTGTTGTTTTATTGCGAGTACGAAACTGCGATAGGTGAAATATTGGGAAAGCACACAAAATGGCATGAACTAGCCAGATACTGCGTCTTGTGCCGTTACAAGTGCGAAACTGCTTTATTGTGATATTCTCGTTAAAGCGCATGCAAGTATCGTGAAACCTTAAAGAACGATGTCATTTAGCAAGATACAGCGTTCTGTACTGTAATAAGTTGGTGAGAAACTGTGAGGTCAAGCAAATATCGTAATTGTGAACGAAACAGTGTAATTGAGCGTACTTAGATACAAGTGCGAATGTTAGGTTAGGTTGAGATATACACCGTCGTAAAACCGCATTAAACAATGCACTTAGTGAGATGTAGTGTTTTTCAACATTACAAGTCGGGAACTACGATATCTAATGTGAAAGCGCATGAAACCGTCGTAATCTTGTAGAAAACATTGTAAAGTTGCGAGTAAAACGTTTTCTAACGATAGAAGTGCGAAGGTTAGCTTGAGTTATGTTAGTTTAAGCTATGTAGCGTCGTGAGACCACCAAAAAGGACGTCATCTAACGAGATAGTGTTGTTTTATTGCATGTACGAAACTGCAATAGGTGAAATGTGAAATTACACAAAACGGCTTGAACAAGCCAGATACTGCGTGTTGTACCGTTACAAGTGCGAAACTGCTATAATGTGATATTCTCGTTAAAGCGCATGCAAGCATCGTGAAACCTTAAAGAACGATGTCATTTAGCGAGACACAGCGTTCTGTACTGCAATAAGTTGGTGAAAAACTGTGAGGTTATGCAAATATCGTAATTGTGAACGAAACAGTGTAATAGAGCGTTTTTCAATACAAGTACGAATGTTAGGTTAGGTTAAGATATGAACCGTCGTAAAACCGCATTAAACAATGTCACTCAGTGAGATGCAGTGTTTTTCACCATTACAAGTCGGGAACTGCGATATCTAATGTGAAAGCGCTTGCAAACGTCGTTAGGTTAGGTTAGGTTAGGTTAGGTTAGGTTAGGTTACGTTAGGTTAGGTTTGTTTAGGTTAGGTTAGGTTAGGTTAGGTTATGTTAGGTTAGGTTGGGTTAGGTTAGGTTAGGTTACGTTAGGTTATGGTATGAACCGTCGTAAAACCGCATTAAACAATGTCACTTAGTGAGATGCAGTGTTTTTCACCTTTACAAGTTGGGAACTGCGATATCTAATGTGAAAGCGCTTGAAACCGTCGTAATGTTGTAGAAAGCAATGTAAAGTAGCGAGTAAAACGTTTTCTAACGATAGAAGTGCGAAGGTTATGTTAGGTTGAGTTATGTTAGTTTAAGCTACGTAGCGTCGTGAAACCACCAAAAACGACGTCATCTAACGAGATAGTGTTGTTTTATTGCGAGTATTAAACTGCGATAGGTGAAATGTTGTGAAAGCACACAAAACGGCATGAACAAGCCAAATACTGCGTGTTCTACCGTTACAAGTGCGAAACTGCTATATTGTGATATTCTCGGTAAAGCGCATGCAAGTATCGTGAAACCTTAAAGAACGATGTCATTTAGCGAGATACAGCGTTCTGTACTGTAATAAGTTGGTGAGAAACTGTGAGGTCAAGCAAATATCGTAATTGTGAACGAATCAGTGTAATTGAGCGTCTTTAGATACAAGTGCGAATGTTAGGTTAGGTTAAGATATGAACCGTCGTAAAACCGCATTAAACAATGTCAATTAGTGAGATGCAGTGTTTTTCACCATTAAAAGTGGGGAACTGCGATATCTAATGTGAAAGCGCTTGCAACCGTCGTTAGGTTAGGTTAGGTTAGGTTAGGTTAGGTTAGGTTAGGTTTGGTTAGGTTAGGTTAGGTTAGGTTAGATTAGGTTAGGTTGGGTTGAGTTGGGTTAGGTTAGGTTAGGTTAGGTTAGGTTAGGTTGGGTTAGGTTAGGTTAGGTTAGGTTACGTTAGGTTAGGTTAGGTTAGGTTACGTTAGGTTAGGTTAGGTTAGGTAAGGATAATTTGGTTAGGTTAGGTAAGGTTAGGTTAGGTTAGGTTAGGTTGGGTGTGGTGTTGTTGGGTTGGGTTGGGTTGGGTTAGGTTGGGTTAGGTTGGGTTAGGTTACGTTAGGTTAGGTTACGTTAGGTTATGTTAGGTTAGGTTAGGTTACGTTAGGTTAGGTTAGGTCAGGTTAGGTTAGGTTACGTTAGAATAGGTTAGGTTAGGTTACGTTAGGTTAGGTTAAGTTAGGTTAGGTTAGGTTTGGTTAGGTTAGGTTAGGTTAGCTTTGGTTAGGTTAGGTTGGGTTGGGTTGGGTTAGGTTGGGTTAGGTTAGGTTAGGTTAGGTTAGGTTGGGTTAGGTTAGTTTAGGTTAGGTTAGGTTAGGTTGGGTTGGGTTGGTTAGGTTAGGTTAGGTTAGGTAAGGTTAGGTTAGGTTAGGTTAGGTTACGTTAGGTTAAGGTATGAACCGCGCTAAAACTGCATTAAACAATGTCACTTAGTGAGATGCTGTGTTTTTCACCATTACAAGTCGGGAACTGCGATATCTAATGTGAAAGCGCATGAAACCGTCGTAATCTTGTAGAAAACATTGTAAAGTAGCGAATAAAACGTTTTCTAACGATAGAAGTGCGAAGGTTCGGTTAGTTTGAGCTAGGTAGCGTCGTGAAGCCACCAAAAACGATGTCATCTAACGAGATAGTGTTGTTTTATTGCGAGTACGAAACTGCGATAGGTGAAATATTGGGAAAGCACACAAAATGGCATGAACTAGCCAGATACTGCGTCTTGTGCCGTTACAAGTGCGAAACTGCTTTATTGTGATATTCTCGTTAAAGCGCATGCAAGTATCGTGAAACCTTAAAGAACGATGTCATTTAGCAAGATACAGCGTTCTGTACTGTAATAAGTTGGTGAGAAACTGTGAGGTCAAGCAAATATCGTAATTAAGAACGAAACAGTGTAATTGAGCGTACTTAGATACAAGTGCGAATGTTAGGTTAGGTTGAGATATACACCGTCGTAAAACCGCATTAAACAATGTCACTTAGTGAGATGTAGTGTTTTTCAACATTACAAGTCGGGAACTACGATATCTAATGTGAAAGCGCATGAAACCGTCGTAATCTTGTAGAAAACATTGTAAAGTTGCGAGTAAAACGTTTTCTAACGATAGAAGTGCGAAGGTTAGCTTGAGTTATGTTAGTTTAAGCTATGTAGCGTCGTGAGACCACCAAAAAGGACGTCATCTAACGAGATAGTGTTGTTTTATTGCATGTACGAAACTGCAATAGGTGAAATGTGAAATTACACAAAACGGCTTGAACAAGCCAGATACTGCGTGTTGTACCGTTACAAGTGCGAAACTGCTATAATGTGATATTCTCGTTAAAGCGCATGCAAGCATCGTGAAACCTTGAAGAACGATGTCATTTAGCGAGATACAGCGTTCTGTACTGCAATAAGTTGGTGAAAAACTGTGAGGTTATGCAAATATCGTAATTGTGAACGAAACAGTGTAATAGAGCGTTTTTCAATACAAGTACGAATGTTAGGTTAGGTTAAGATATGAACCGTCGTAAAACCGCATTAAACAATGTCACTTAGTGAGATGCAGTGTTTTTCACCATTCCAAGTCGGGAACTGCGATATCTAATGTGAAAGCGCTTGCAAACGTCGTTAGGTTAGGTTAGGTTAGGTTAGGTTAGGTTTTGTTAGGTTAGGTTAGGTTAGGTTAGGTTAGATTAGGTTAGGTTGGGTTGAGTTGGGTTAGGTTAGGTTAGGTTAGGTTAGGTTGGGTTAGGTTAGGTTAGGTTAGGTTAGGTTACGTTAGGTTAGGTTAGGTTACGTTAGGTTAGGTTAGGTTAGGTTACGTTAGGTTAGGTTAGGTTAGGTAAGGATAATTTGGTTAGGTTAGGTAAGGTTAGGTTAGGTTAGGTTGGGTTGGGTGTTGTTGGGTTGGGTGTTGTTGGGTTGGGTTGGGTTGGGTTAGGTTGGGTTAGGTTAGGTTAGGTTACGTTAGGTTAGGTTAGGTTAGGTTAGGTTAGGTTACGTTAGGTTATGTTAGGTTAGGTTAGGTTACGTTAGGTTAGGTTAGGTCAGGTAAGGTTAGGTTACGTTAGAATAGGTTAGGTTAGGTTAGGTTACGTTAGGTTAGGTTAAGTTAGGTTAGGTTAGGTTTGGTTAGGTTAGCTTAGGTTAGGTTGGGTTGGGTTGGGTTGGGTTAGGTTAGGTTAGGTTAGGTTGGGTTAGGTTAGTTTAGGTTAGGTTAGGTTAGGTTAGGATGGGTTGGGTTGGGTTAGGTTAGGTTAGGTTAGGTTAGGTAAGGTTAGGTTAGGTTAGGTTATGGTATGAACCGTCGTAAAACCGCATTAAACAATGTCACTTAGTGAGATGCAGTGTTTTTCACCTTTACAAGTTGGGAACTGTGATATCTAATGTGAAAGCGCTTGAAACCGTCGTAATGTTGTAGAAAGCAATGTAAAGTAGCGAGTAAAACGTTTTCTAACGATAGAAGTGCGAAGGTTATGTTAGGTTGAGTTATTTTAGTTTAAGCTAGGTAGCGTCGTGAAACTACCAAAAACAACGTCATCTAACGAGATAGTGTTGTTTTATTGCGAGTACGAAACTGCGATAGGTGAAATGTTGTGAAAGCACACAAAACGGCATGAACAAGCCAAATACTGCGTGTTGTACCGTTACAAGTGCGAAACTGCTATGTTGTGATATTCTCGTTAAAGCGCATGCAAGCATCGTGAAACCTTAAAGAACGATGTCATTTAGCGAGATACAGCGTTCTGTACTGCAATAAGTTGGTGAAAAACTGTGAGGTTATGCAAATATCCTAATTGTGAACGAAACAGTGTAATAGAGCGTTTTTTAATGCAAGTGCGAATGTTAGGTTAGGTTAAGATATGAATCGTCGTAAAACCACATTAAACAATGTCACTTAGTGAGATGCAGTGTTTTTCACCATTACAAGTCGGGAACTGCGATATCTAATGTGAAAGCGCTTGCAAACGTCGTTAGGTTAGGTTAGGTTAGGTTAGGTTACGTTAGGTTAGGTTAGGTTAGGTTTGGTTAGGTTAGGTTAGGTTAGGTTAGGTTAGGGATGTTAGGTAAGGTTTGGTTAGGTTAGGTTAGGTTAGGTTGGGTTAGGTAAGGTTAGGTTAGGTTAAGATATGAACCGCGCTAAAACTGCATTAAACAATGTCACTTAGTGAGATGCTGTGTTTTTCACCATTACAAGTCGGGAACTGCGATATCTAATGTGAAAGCGCATGAAACCGTCGTAATCTTGTAGAAAACATTGTAAAGTAGCGAATAAAACGTTTTCTAACGATAGAAGTGCGAAGGTTCGGTTAGTTTGAGCTAGGTAGCGTCGTGAAGCCACCAAAAACGATGTCATCTAAGGAGATAGTGTTGTTTTATTGCGAGTACGAAACTGCGATAGGTGAAATATTGGGAAAGCACACAAAATGGCATGAACTAGCCAGATACTGCGTCTTGTGCCGTTACAAGTGCGAAACTGCTTTATTGTGATATTCTCGTTAAAGCGCATGCAAGTATCGTGAAACCTTAAAGAACGATGTCATTTAGCAAGATACAGCGTTCTGTACTGTAATAAGTTGGTGAGAAACTGTGAGGTCAAGCAAATATCGTAATTGTGAACGAAACAGTGTAATTGAGCGTACTTAGATACAAGTGCGAATGTTAGGTTAGGTTGAGATATACACCGTCGTAAAACCGCATTAAACAATGCACTTAGTGAGATGTAGTGTTTTTCAACATTACAAGTCGGGAACTACGATATCTAATGTGAAAGCGCATGAAACCGTCGTAATCTTGTAGAAAACATTGTAAAGTTGCGAGTAAAACGTTTTCTAACGATAGAAGTGCGAAGGTTAGCTTGAGTTATGTTAGTTTAAGCTATGTAGCGTCGTGAGACCACCAAAAAGGACGTCATCTAACGAGATAGTGTTGTTTTATTGCATGTACGAAACTGCAATAGGTGAAATGTGAAATTACACAAAACGGCTTGAACAAGCCAGATACTGCGTGTTGTACCGTTACAA
Source organism: Rhipicephalus microplus (assembly GCF_043290135.1). NCBI lineage: Eukaryota > Metazoa > Arthropoda > Arachnida > Ixodida > Ixodidae > Rhipicephalus > Rhipicephalus microplus. The sequence continues at coordinate 82,113 of NW_027464726.1, read as the reverse complement.
GTGCGAAACTGCTATAATGTGATATTCTCGTTAAAGCGCATGCAAGCATCGTGAAACCTTAAAGAACGATGTCATTAGCGAGACACAGCGTTCTGTACTGCAATAAGTTGGTGAAAAACTGTGAGGTTATGCAAATATCGTAATTGTGAACGAAACAGTGTAATAGAGCGTTTTTCAATACAAGTACGAATGTTAGGTTAGGTTAAGATATGAACCGTCGTAAAACCGCATTAAACAATGTCACTCAGTGAGATGCAGTGTTTTTCACCATTACAAGTCGGGAACTGCGATATCTAATGTGAAAGCGCTTGCAAACGTCGTTAGGTTAGGTTAGGTTAGGTTAGGTTAGGTTAGGTTACGTTAGGTTAGGTTTGTTTAGGTTAGGTTAGGTTAGGTTAGGTTATGTTAGGTTAGGTTGGGTTAGGTTAGGTTAGGTTACGTTAGGTTATGGTATGAACCGTCGTAAAACCGCATTAAACAATGTCACTTAGTGAGATGCAGTGTTTTTCACCTTTACAAGTTGGGAACTGCGATATCTAATGTGAAAGCGCTTGAAACCGTCGTAATGTTGTAGAAAGCAATGTAAAGTAGCGAGTAAAACGTTTTCTAACGATAGAAGTGCGAAGGTTATGTTAGGTTGAGTTATGTTAGTTTAAGCTACGTAGCGTCGTGAAACCACCAAAAACGACGTCATCTAACGAGATAGTGTTGTTTTATTGCGAGTATTAAACTGCGATAGGTGAAATGTTGTGAAAGCACACAAAACGGCATGAACAAGCCAAATACTGCGTGTTCTACCGTTACAAGTGCGAAACTGCTATATTGTGATATTCTCGGTAAAGCGCATGCAAGTATCGTGAAACCTTAAAGAACGATGTCATTTAGCGAGATACAGCGTTCTGTACTGTAATAAGTTGGTGAGAAACTGTGAGGTCAAGCAAATATCGTAATTGTGAACGAATCAGTGTAATTGAGCGTCTTTAGATACAAGTGCGAATGTTAGGTTAGGTTAAGATATGAACCGTCGTAAAACCGCATTAAACAATGTCAATTAGTGAGATGCAGTGTTTTTCACCATTAAAAGTGGGGAACTGCGATATCTAATGTGAAAGCGCTTGCAACCGTCGTTAGGTTAGGTTAGGTTAGGTTAGGTTAGGTTAGGTTAGGTTTGGTTAGGTTAGGTTAGGTTAGGTTAGATTAGGTTAGGTTGGGTTGAGTTGGGTTAGGTTAGGTTAGGTTAGGTTAGGTTAGGTTGGGTTAGGTTAGGTTAGGTTAGGTTACGTTAGGTTAGGTTAGGTTAGGTTACGTTAGGTTAGGTTAGGTTAGGTAAGGATAATTTGGTTAGGTTAGGTAAGGTTAGGTTAGGTTAGGTTAGGTTGGGTGTGGTGTTGTTGGGTTGGGTTGGGTTGGGTTAGGTTGGGTTAGGTTGGGTTAGGTTACGTTAGGTTAGGTTACGTTAGGTTATGTTAGGTTAGGTTAGGTTACGTTAGGTTAGGTTAGGTCAGGTTAGGTTAGGTTACGTTAGAATAGGTTAGGTTAGGTTACGTTAGGTTAGGTTAAGTTAGGTTAGGTTAGGTTTGGTTAGGTTAGGTTAGGTTAGCTTTGGTTAGGTTAGGTTGGGTTGGGTTGGGTTAGGTTGGGTTAGGTTAGGTTAGGTTAGGTTAGGTTGGGTTAGGTTAGTTTAGGTTAGGTTAGGTTAGGTTGGGTTGGGTTGGTTAGGTTAGGTTAGGTTAGGTAAGGTTAGGTTAGGTTAGGTTAGGTTACGTTAGGTTAAGGTATGAACCGCGCTAAAACTGCATTAAACAATGTTACTTAGTGAGATGCTGTGTTTTTCACCATTACAAGTCGGGAACTGCGATATCTAATGTGAAAGCGCATGAAACCGTCGTAATCTTGTAGAAAACATTGTAAAGTAGCGAATAAAACGTTTTCTAACGATAGAAGTGCGAAGGTTCGGTTAGTTTGAGCTAGGTAGCGTCGTGAAGCCACCAAAAACGATGTCATCTAACGAGATAGTGTTGTTTTATTGCGAGTACGAAACTGCGATAGGTGAAATATTGGGAAAGCACACAAAATGGCATGAACTAGCCAGATACTGCGTCTTGTGCCGTTACAAGTGCGAAACTGCTTTATTGTGATATTCTCGTTAAAGCGCATGCAAGTATCGTGAAACCTTAAAGAACGATGTCATTTAGCAAGATACAGCGTTCTGTACTGTAATAAGTTGGTGAGAAACTGTGAGGTCAAGCAAATATCGTAATTAAGAACGAAACAGTGTAATTGAGCGTACTTAGATACAAGTGCGAATGTTAGGTTAGGTTGAGATATACACCGTCGTAAAACCGCATTAAACAATGTCACTTAGTGAGATGTAGTGTTTTTCAACATTACAAGTCGGGAACTACGATATCTAATGTGAAAGCGCATGAAACCGTCGTAATCTTGTAGAAAACATTGTAAAGTTGCGAGTAAAACGTTTTCTAACGATAGAAGTGCGAAGGTTAGCTTGAGTTATGTTAGTTTAAGCTATGTAGCGTCGTGAGACCACCAAAAAGGACGTCATCTAACGAGATAGTGTTGTTTTATTGCATGTACGAAACTGCAATAGGTGAAATGTGAAATTACACAAAACGGCTTGAACAAGCCAGATACTGCGTGTTGTACCGTTACAAGTGCGAAACTGCTATAATGTGATATTCTCGTTAAAGCGCATGCAAGCATCGTGAAACCTTGAAGAACGATGTCATTTAGCGAGATACAGCGTTCTGTACTGCAATAAGTTGGTGAAAAACTGTGAGGTTATGCAAATATCGTAATTGTGAACGAAACAGTGTAATAGAGCGTTTTTCAATACAAGTACGAATGTTAGGTTAGGTTAAGATATGAACCGTCGTAAAACCGCATTAAACAATGTCACTTAGTGAGATGCAGTGTTTTTCACCATTACAAGTCGGGAACTGCGATATCTAATGTGAAAGCGCTTGCAAACGTCGTTAGGTTAGGTTAGGTTAGGTTAGGTTAGGTTAGGTTACGTTAGGTTAGGTTTGGTTAGGTTAGGTTAGGTTAGGTTAGGTTATGTTAGGTTAGGTTGGGTTAGGTTAGGTTAGGTTACGTTAGGTTAAGGTATGAACCGTCGTAAAACCGCATTAAACAATGTCACTTAGTGAGATGCAGTGTTTTTCACCTTTACAAGTTGGGAACTGCGATATCTAATGTGAAAGCGCTTGAAACCGTCGTAATGTTGTAGAAAGCAATGTAAAGTAGCGAGTAAAACGTTTTCTAACGATAGAAGTGCGAAGGTTATGTTAGGTTGAGTTATGTTAGTTTAAGCTACGTAGCGTCGTGAAACCACCAAAAACGACGTCATCTAACGAGATAGTGTTCTTTTATTGCGAGTATTAAACTGCGATAGGTGAAATGTTGTGAAAGCACACAAAACGGCATTAACAAGCCAAATACTGCGTGTTCTACCGTTACAAGTGCGAAACTGCTATATTGTGATATTCTCGGTAAAGCGCATGCAAGTATCGTGAAACCTTAAAGAATGATGTCATTTAGCGAGATACAGCGTTCTGTACTGTAATAAGTTGGTGAGAAACTGTGAGGTCAAGCAAATATCGTAATTGTGAACGAATCAGTGTAATTGAGCGTCTTTAGATACAAGTGCGAATGTTAGGTTAGGTTAAGATATGAACCGTCGTAAAACCGCATTAAACAATGTCACTCAGTGAGATGCAGTGTTTTTCACCATTACAAGTCGGGAACTGCGATATCTAATGTGAAAGCGCTTGCAAACGTCGTTAGGTTAGGTTAGGTTAGGTTAGGTTAGGTTACGTTAGGTTAGGTTTGGTTAGGTTAGGTTAGGTTAGGTTAGGTTATGTTAGGTTAGGTTGGGTTAGGTTAGGTTAGGTTACGTTAGGTTATGGTATGAACCGTCGTAAAACCACATTAAACAATGTCACTTAGTGAGATGCAGTGTTTTTCACCTTTACAAGTTGGGAACTGCGATATCTAATGTGAAAGCGCTTGAAACCGTCGTAATGTTGTAGAAAGCAATGTAAAGTAGCGAGTAAAACGTTTTCTAACGATAGAAGTGCGAAGGTTATGTTAGGTTGAGTTATGTTAGTTTAAGCTACGTAGCGTCGTGAAACCACCAAAAACGACGTCATCTAACGAGATAGTGTTGTTTTATTGCGAGTATTAAACTGCGATAGGTGAAATGTTGTGAAAGCACACAAAACGGCATGAACAAGCCAAATACTGCGTGTTCTACCGTTACAAGTGCGAAACTGCTATATTGTGATATTCTCGGTAAAGCGCATGCAAGTATCGGGAAACCTTAAAGAACGATGTCATTTAGCGAGATACAGCGTTCTGTACTGTAATAAGTTGGTGAGAAACTGTGAGGTCAAGCAAATATCGTAATTTTGAACGAATCAGTGTAATTGAGCGTCTTTAGATACAAGTGCGAATGTTAGGTTAGGTTAAGATATGAACCGTCGTAAAACCGCATTAAACAATGTCACTTAGTGAGATGTAGTGTTTTTCAACATTACAAGTCGGGAACTACGATATCTAATGTGAAAGCGCATGAAACCGTCGTAATCTTGTAGAAAACATTGTAATGTAGCGAGTAAAACGTTTTCTAACGATAGAAGTGCGAAGGTTAGCTTGAGTTATGTTAGTTTAAGCTATGTAGCGTCGTGAGACCACCAAAAAGAACGTCATCTAACGAGATAGTGTTGTTTTATTGCGAGTACGAAACTGCGATAGGTAAAATGTTGTGAAAGCACACAAAACGACATGAACAAGCCAAATACTGCGTGTTGTACCGTTACAAGTGCGAAACTGCTATGTTGTGACATTCTCGGTAAAGCGCATGCAAGTATCGTGAAACCTAAAAGAACGATGTCATTTAGCGAGATACAGCGTTCTGTACTGTAATAAGTTGGTGAGAAACTGTGAGGTCAAGCAAATATCGTAATTGTGAACGAAACAGTGTAATTGAGCGTCTTTAGATACAAGTGTGAATGTTAGGTTGGGTTCACATATCAACCATCGTAAAACCGCATTAAACAATGTCACTTAGTGAGATGTAGTGTTTTTCAACATTACAAGTCGGGAACTACGATATCTAATGTGAAAGCGCATGAAACCGTCGTAATCTTGTAGAAAACATTGTAAAGTTGCGAGTAAAACGTTTTCTAACGATAGAAGTGCGAAGGTTAGGTTAGGTTAGGTTAGTTTAAGCTAGGTAGCGTCATGAAACTACCAAAAACGACGTCATCTAACGAGATAGTGTTGTTTTATTGCGAGTACGAAACTGCGATAGGTGAAATGTTGTGAAAGCACACAAAACGGCATGAACAAGCCAAATACTGCGTGTTGTACCGTTACAAGTGCAAAACTGCTATGTTGTGATATTCTCGTTAAAGCGCATGCAAGCATCGTGAAACCTTAAAGAACGATGTCATTTAGCGAGATACAGCGTTCTGTACTGCAATAAGTCGGTGAAAAACTGTGAGGTTATGCAAATATCCTAATTGTGAACGAAACAGTGTAATAAAACGTTTTTTAATGCAAGTGCGAATGTTAGGTTAGGTTAAGATATGAACCGTCGTAAAACCGCATTAAACAATGTCACTTAGTGAGATGCAGTGTTTTTCACCATTAAAAGTGGGGAACTGCGATATCTAATGTGAAAGCGCTTGCAACCGTCGTTAGGTTAGGTTAGGTTAGGTTAGGTTAGGTTTGGTTAGGTTAGGTTAGGTTAGGTTAGGTTAGGTTAGATTAGGTTAGGTTGGGTTGAGTTGGGTTAGGTTAGGTTAGGTTAGGTTGGGTTAGGTTAGGTTAGGTTAGGTTAGGTTACGTTAGGTTAGGTTAGGTTAGGTTACGTTAGGTTAGGTTAGGTTAGGTAAGGATAATTTGGTTAGGTTAGGTAAGGTTAGGTTAGGTTAGGTTAGGTTGGGTTGGGTGTTGTTGGGTTGGGTTGGGTTGGGTTAGGTTGGGTTAGGTTAGGTTAGGTTACGTTAGGTTAGGTTAGGTTACGTTAGGTTATGTTAGGTTAGGTTAGGTTACGTTAGGTTAGGTTAGGTCAGGTAAGGTTAGGTTACGTTAGAATAGGTTAGGTTAGGTTAGGTTACGTTAGGTTAGGTTAGGTTAGGTTAGGTTGGGTTAGGTTAGTTTAGGTTAGGTTAGGTTAGGTTAGGTTGGGTTGAGTTGGTTAGGTTAGGTTAGGTTAGGTTAGGTAAGGTTAGGTTAGGTTAGGTTAGGTTACGTTAGGTTAAGGTATGAACCGTCGTAAAACTGCATTAAACAATGTCACTTAGTGAGATGCAGTGTTTTTCACCTTTACAAGTTGGGAACTGTGATATCTAATGTGAAAGCGCTTGAAACCGTCGTAATGTTGTAGAAAGCAATGTAAAGTAGCGAGTAAAACGTTTTCTAACGATAGAAGTGCGAAGGTTATGTTAGGTTGAGTTATGTTAGTTTAAGCTAGGTAGCGTCGTGAAACTACCAAAAACAACGTCATCTAACGAGATAGTGTTGTTTTATTGCGAGTACGAAACTGCGATAGGTGAAATGTTGTGAAAGCACACAAAACGCAATGAACAAGCCAAATACTGCGTGTTGTACCGTTACAAGTGCGAAACTGCTATGTTGTGATATTCTCGTTGAAGCGCATGCAAGCATCGTGAAATCTTAAAGAACGATGTCATTTAGCGAGATACAGCGTTCTGTACTGCAATAAGTTGGTGAAAAACTGTGAGGTTATGCAAATATCCCAATTGTGAACGAAACAGTGTAATAGAGCGTTTTTAATACAAGTGCGAATGTTAGGTTAGGTTAAGATATGAACCGTCGTAAAACCGCATTAAACAATGTCACTTAGTGAGATGCAGTGTTTTTCACCATTACAAGTCGGGAACTGCGATATCTAATGTGAAAGCGCTTGAAAACGTCGTTAGGTTAGGTTAGGTTAGGTTAGGTTTGGTTAGGTTAGGTTAGGTTAGGTCAGGTTAGGGTATGTTAGGTAAGGTTTGGTTAGGGTAGGTTAGGTTAGGTCGGGTTAGGTAAGGTTAGGTTAGGTTAAGATATGAACCGCGCTAAAACCGCATTAAACAATGTCACTTAGTGAGATGCTGTGTTTTTCACCATTACAAGTCGGGAACTGCGATATCTAATGTGAAAGCGCATGAAACCGTCGTAATCTTGTAGAAAACATTGTAAAGTAGCGAATAAAACGTTTTCTAACGATAGAAGTGCGAAGGTTCGGTTAGTTTGAGCTAGGTAGCGTCGTGAAACCACCAAAAACGATGTCATCTAATGAGATAGTGTTGTTTTATTGCGAGTACGAAACTGCGATAGGTGAAATATTGGGAAAGCACACAAAATGGCATGAACTAGCCAGATACTGCGTCTTGTGCCGTTACAAGTGCGAAACTGCTTTATTGTGATATTCTCGTTAAAGCGCATGCAAGCATCGTGAAACCTTAAAGAACAATGTCATTTAGCGAGATACAGCGTTCTGTACTGCAATAAGTTGGTGAAAAACTGTGAGGTTATGCAAATATCGTAATTGTGAACGAGACAGTGTAATAGAGCGTTTTTCAATACAAGTACGAATGTTAGGTTAGGTTAAGATATGAACCGTCGTAAAACCGCATTAAACAATGTCACTAAGTGAGATGCAGTGTTTTTCACCATTACAAGTCGGCAACTGCGATATCTAATGTGAAAGCGCTTGCAAACGTCGTTAGCTTAGGTTAGGTTAGGTGAGGTTACGTTAGGTTAGGTTTGGTTAGGTTAGGTTAGGTTAGGTTATGTTAGGTTAGGTTGGGTTAGGTTAGGTTAGGTTACGTTAGGTTAAGGTATGAACCGTCGTAAAACCGCATTAAACAATGTCAGTTAGTGAGATGCAGTGTTTTTCACCTTTACAAGTTGGGAACTGCGATATCTAATGTGAAAGCGCTTGAAACCGTCGTAATGTTCCAGAAAGCAATGTAAAGTAGCGAGTAAAACGTTTTCTAACGATAGAAGTGCGAAGGTTATGTTAGGTTGAGTTATGTTAGTTTAAGCTAGGTAGCGTCGTCAAACCACCAAAAACGACGTCATCTAACGAGATAGTGTTGTTTTATTGCGAGTATTAAACTGCGATAGGTGAAATGTGAATGCACACAAAACGGCATGAACAAGCCAAATACTGCGTGTTCTACCGTTACAAGTGCGAAACTGCTATATTGTGATATTCTCGTTAAAGCGCATGCAAGCATCGTGAAACCTTAAAGAACAATGTCATTTAGCGAGATACAGCGTTCTGTACTGCAATAAGTTGGTGCACAACGTTGAGGTTATGCAAATATCGTAATTGTGAACGAAACAGTGTAATAGAGCGTTTTTCAATACAAGTACGAATGTTAGGTTAGGTTAAGATATGAACCGTCGTAAAACCGCATTAAACAATGTCACTTAGTGAGATGCAGTGTTTTTCACCATTCCAAGTCGGGAACTGCGATATCTAATGTGAAAGCGCTTGCAAACGTCGTTAGGTTAGGTTAGGTTAGGTTAGGTTAGGTTTTGTTAGGTTAGGTTAGGTTAGGTTAGGTTAGATTAGGTTAGGTTGGGTTGAGTTGGGTTAGGTTAGGTTAGGTTAGGTTAGGTTAGGTTAGGTTGGGTTAGGTTAGGTTAGGTTAGGTTAGGTTAGGTTACGTTAGGTTAGGTTAGGTTACGTTAGGTTAGGTTAGGTTAGGTTACGTTAGGTTAGGTTAGGTTAGGTAAGGATAATTTGGTTAGGTTAGGTAAGGTTAGGTTAGGTTAGGTTGGGTTGGGTGTTGTTGGGTTGGGTGTTGTTGGGTTGGGTTGGGTTGGGTTAGGTTGGGTTAGGTTAGGTTAGGTTACGTTAGGTTAGGTTAGGTTAGGTTAGGTTGGGTTACGTTAGGTTATGTTAGGTTAGGTTAGGTTACGTTAGGTTAGGTTACGACGCTACATAGCTTAAACTAACATAACTCAACCTAACATGACCTTCGCACTTCTATCGTTAGAAAACGTTTTACTCGCTACTTTACATTGCTTTCTACAACATTACGACGGTTTCAAGCGCTTTCACATTAGATATCACAGTTCCCAACTTGTAAAGGTGAAAAACACTGCATCTCACTAAGTGACATTGTTTAATGCGGTTTTACGACGGTTCATACCTTAACCTAACGTAACCTAACCTAACCTAACCTAACCTTACCTAACCTAACCTAACCTAACCTAACCAACCCAACCCAACCTAACCTAACCTAACCTAAACTAACCTAACCCAACCTAACCTAACCTAACCTAACCTAACCCAACCTAACCCAACCCAACCCAACCTAACCTAACCAAAGCTAACCTAACCTAACCTAACCAAACCTAACCTAACCTAACTTAACCTAACCTAACGTAACCTAACCTAACCTATTCTAACGTAACCTAACCTAACCTGACCTAACCTAACCTAACGTAACCTAACCTAACCTAACATAACCTAACGTAACCTAACCTAACGTAACCTAACCCAACCTAACCCAACCTAACCCAACCCAACCCAACCCAACAACACCACACCCAACCTAACCTAACCTAACCTAACCTTACCTAACCTAACCAAATTATCCTTACCTAACCTAACCTAACCTAACGTAACCTAACCTAACCTAACCTAACGTAACCTAACCTAACCTAACCTAACCTAACCCAACCTAACCTAACCTAACCTAACCTAACCCAACTCAACCCAACCTAACCTAATCTAACCTAACCTAACCTAACCTAACCAAACCTAACCTAACCTAACCTAACCTAACCTAACGACGGTTGCAAGCGCTTTCACATTAGATATCGCAGTTCCCCACTTTTAATGGTGAAAAACACTGCATCTCACTAATTGACATTGTTTAATGCGGTTTTACGACGGTTCATATCTTAACCTAACCTAACATTCGCACTTGTATCTAAAGACGCTCAATTACACTGATTCGTTCACAATTACGATATTTGCTTGACCTCACAGTTTCTCACCAACTTATTACAGTACAGAACGCTGTATCTCGCTAAATGACATCGTTCTTTAAGGTTTCACGATACTTGCATGCGCTTTACCGAGAATATCACAATATAGCAGTTTCGCACTTGTAACGGTAGAACACGCAGTATTTGGCTTGTTCATGCCGTTTTGTGTGCTTTCACAACATTTCACCTATCGCAGTTTAATACTCGCAATAAAACAACACTATCTCGTTAGATGACGTCGTTTTTGGTGGTTTCACGACGCTACGTAGCTTAAACTAACATAACTCAACCTAACATAACCTTCGCACTTCTATCGTTAGAAAACGTTTTACTCGCTACTTTACATTGCTTTCTACAACATTACGACGGTTTCAAGCGCTTTCACATTAGATATCGCAGTTCCCAACTTGTAAAGGTGAAAAACACTGCATCTCACTAAGTGACATTGTTTAATGCGGTTTTACGACGGTTCATACCATAACCTAACGTAACCTAACCTAACCTAACCCAACCTAACCTAACATAACCTAACCTAACCTAACCTAACCTAAACAAACCTAACCTAACGTAACCTAACCTAACCTAACCTAACCTAACTTAACCTAACGACGTTTGCAAGCGCTTTCACATTAGATATCGCAGTTCCCGACTTGTAATGGTGAAAAACACTGCATCTCACTGAGTGACATTGTTTAATGCGGTTTTACGACGGTTCATAGCTTAACCTAACCTAACATTCGTACTTGTATTGAAAAACGCTCTATTACACTGTTTCGTTCACAATTACGATATTTGCATAACCTCACAGTTTTTCACCAACTTATTGCAGTACAGAACGCTGTGTCTCGCTAAATGACATCGTTCTTTAAGGTTTCACGATGCTTGCATGCGCTTTAACGAGAATATCACATTATAGCAGTTTCGCACTTGTAACGGTACAACACGCAGTATCTGGCTTGTTCAAGCCGTTTTGTGTAATTTCACATTTCACCTATTGCAGTTTCGTACATGCAATAAAACAACACTATCTTGTTAGATGACGTCCTTTTTGGTGGTCTCACGACGCTACATAGCTTAAACTAACATAACTCAAGCTAACCTTCGCACTTCTATCGTTAGAAAACGTTTTACTCGCAACTTTACAATGTTTTCTACAAGATTACGACGGTTTCATGCGCTTTCACATTAGATATCGTAGTTCCCGACTTGTAATCTTGAAAAACACTACATCTCACTAAGTGACATTGTTTAATGCGGTTTTACGACGGTGTATATCTCAACCTAACCTAACATTCGCACTTGTATCTAAGTACGCTCAATTACACTGTTTCGTTCACAATTACGATATTTGCTTGACCTCACAGTTTCTCACCAACTTATTACAGTACAGAACGCTGTATCTTGCTAAATGACATCGTTCTTTAAGGTTTCACGATACTTGCATGCGCTTTAACGAGAATATCACAATAAAGCAGTTTCGCACTTGTAACGGCACAAGACGCAGTATCTGGCTAGTTCATGCCATTTTGTGTGCTTTCCCAATATTTCACCTATCGCAGTTTCGTACTCGCAATAAAACAACACTATCTCGTTAGATGACATCGTTTTTGGTGGCTTCACGACGCTACCTAGCTCAAACTAACCGAACCTTCGCACTTCTATCGTTAGAAAACGTTTTATTCGCTACTTTACAATGTTTTCTACAAGATTACGACGGTTTCATGCGCTTTCACATTAGATATCGCAGTTCCCGACTTGTAATGGTGAAAAACACAGCATCTCACTAAGTGACATTGTTTAATGCAGTTTTAGCGCGGTTCATATCTTAACCTAACCTAACCTTACCTAACCCAACCTAACCTAACCTAACCTAACCAAACCTTACCTAACATCCCTAACCTAACCTAACCTAACCTAACCTAACCAAACCTAACCTAACCTAACGTAACCTAACCTAACCTAACCTAACCTAACGACGTTTGCAAGCGCTTTCACATTAGATATCGCAGTTCCCGACTTGTAATGGTGAAAAACACTGCATCTCACTAAGTGACATTGTTTAATGTGGTTTTACGACGATTCATATCTTAACCTAACCTAACATTCGCACTTGCATTAAAAAACGCTCTATTACACTGTTTCGTTCACAATTAGGATATTTGCATAACCTCACAGTTTTTCACCAACTTATTGCAGTACAGAACGCTGTATCTCGCTAAATGACATCGTTCTTTAAGGTTTCACGATGCTTGCATGCGCTTTAACGAGAATATCACAACATAGCAGTTTCGCACTTGTAACGGTACAACACGCAGTATTTGGCTTGTTCATGCCGTTTTGTGTGCTTTCACAACATTTCACCTATCGCAGTTTCGTACTCGCAATAAAACAACACTATCTCGTTAGATGACGTTGTTTTTGGTAGTTTCACGACGCTACCTAGCTTAAACTAAAATAACTCAACCTAACATAACCTTCGCACTTCTATCGTTAGAAAACGTTTTACTCGCTACTTTACATTGCTTTCTACAACATTACGACGGTTTCAAGCGCTTTCACATTAGATATCACAGTTCCCAACTTGTAAAGGTGAAAAACACTGCATCTCACTAAGTGACATTGTTTAATGCGGTTTTACGACGGTTCATACCTTAACCTAACCTAACCTAACCTTACCTAACCTAACCTAACCTAACCTAACCCAACCCAACCCATCCTAACCTAACCTAACCTAACCTAAACTAACCTAACCCAACCTAACCTAACCTAACCTAACCCAACCCAACCCAACCCAACCTAACCTAAGCTAACCTAACCAAACCTAACCTAACCTAACTTAACCTAACCTAATGTAACCTAACCTAACCTAACCTATTCTAACGTAACCTAACCTTACCTGACCTAACCTAACCTAACGTAACCTAACCTAACCTAACATAACCTAACGTAACCTAACCTAACCTAACCTAACCTAACGTAACCTAACCTAACCTAACCCAACCTAACCCAACCCAACCCAACCCAACAACACCCAACCCAACAACACCCAACCCAACCTAACCTAACCTAACCTTACCTAACCTAACCAAATTATCCTTACCTAACCTAACCTAACCTAACGTAACCTAACCTAACCTAACCTAACGTAACCTAACCTAACCTAACGTAACCTAACCTAACCTAACCTAACCCAACCTAACCTAACCTAACCTAACCCAACTCAACCCAACCTAACCTAATCTAACCTAACCTAACCTAACCTAACCTAACAAAACCTAACCTAACCTAACCTAACCTAACCTAACGACGTTTGCAAGCGCTTTCACATTAGATATCGCAGTTCCCGACTTGGAATGGTGAAAAACACTGCATCTCACTAAGTGACATTGTTTAATGCGGTTTTACGACGGTTCATATCTTAACCTAACCTAACATTCGTACTTGTATTGAAAAACGCTCTATTACACTGTTTCGTTCACAATTACGATATTTGCATAACCTCAACGTTGTGCACCAACTTATTGCAGTACAGAACGCTGTATCTCGCTAAATGACATTGTTCTTTAAGGTTTCACGATGCTTGCATGCGCTTTAACGAGAATATCACAATATAGCAGTTTCGCACTTGTAACGGTAGAACACGCAGTATTTGGCTTGTTCATGCCGTTTTGTGTGCATTCACATTTCACCTATCGCAGTTTAATACTCGCAATAAAACAACACTATCTCGTTAGATGACGTCGTTTTTGGTGGTTTGACGACGCTACCTAGCTTAAACTAACATAACTCAACCTAACATAACCTTCGCACTTCTATCGTTAGAAAACGTTTTACTCGCTACTTTACATTGCTTTCTGGAACATTACGACGGTTTCAAGCGCTTTCACATTAGATATCGCAGTTCCCAACTTGTAAAGGTGAAAAACACTGCATCTCACTAAGTGACATTGTTTAATGCGGTTTTACGACGGTTCATACCTTAACCTAACGTAACCTAACCTAACCTAACCCAACCTAACCTAACATAACCTAACCTAACCTAACCTAACCAAACCTAACCTAACGTAACCTAACCTAACCTAACCTAAGCTAACGACGTTTGCAAGCGCTTTCACATTAGATATCGCAGTTGCCGACTTGTAATGGTGAAAAACACTGCATCTCACTTAGTGACATTGTTTAATGCGGTTTTACGACGGTTCATATCTTAACCTAACCTAACATTCGTACTTGTATTGAAAAACGCTCTATTACACTGTCTCGTTCACAATTACGATATTTGCATAACCTCACAGTTTTTCACCAACTTATTGCAGTACAGAACGCTGTATCTCGCTAAATGACATTGTTCTTTAAGGTTTCACGATGCTTGCATGCGCTTTAACGAGAATATCACAATAAAGCAGTTTCGCACTTGTAACGGCACAAGACGGAGTATCTGGCTAGTTCATGCCATTTTGTGTGCTTTCCCAATATTTCACCTATCGCAGTTTCGTACTCGCAATAAAACAACACTATCTCATTAGATGACATCGTTTTTGGTGGTTTCACGACGCTACCTAGCTCAAACTAACCGAACCTTCGCACTTCTATCGTTAGAAAACGTTTTATTCGCTACTTTACAATGTTTTCTACAAGATTACGACGGTTTCATGCGCTTTCACATTAGATATCGCAGTTCCCGACTTGTAATGGTGAAAAACACAGCATCTCACTAAGTGACATTGTTTATTGCGGTTTTAGCGCGGTTCATATCTTAACCTAACCTAACCTTACCTAACCCGACCTAACCTAACCTACCCTAACCAAACCTTACCTAACATACCCTAACCTGACCTAACCTAACCTAACCTAACCAAACCTAACCTAACCTAACCTAACCTAACGACGTTTTCAAGCGCTTTCACATTAGATATCGCAGTTCCCGACTTGTAATGGTGAAAAACACTGCATCTCACTAAGTGACATTGTTTAATGCGGTTTTACGACGGTTCATATCTTAACCTAACCTAACATTCGCACTTGTATTAAAAACGCTCTATTACACTGTTTCGTTCACAATTGGGATATTTGCATAACCTCACAGTTTTTCACCAACTTATTGCAGTACAGAACGCTGTATCTCGCTAAATGACATCGTTCTTTAAGATTTCACGATGCTTGCATGCGCTTCAACGAGAATATCACAACATAGCAGTTTCGCACTTGTAACGGTACAACACGCAGTATTTGGCTTGTTCATTGCGTTTTGTGTGCTTTCACAACATTTCACCTATCGCAGTTTCGTACTCGCAATAAAACAACACTATCTCGTTAGATGACGTTGTTTTTGGTAGTTTCACGACGCTGCCTAGCTTAAACTAACATAACTCAACCTAACATAACCTTCGCACTTCTATCGTTAGAAAACGTTTTACTCGCTACTTTACATTGCTTTCTACAACATTACGACGGTTTCAAGCGCTTTCACATTAGATATCACAGTTCCCAACTTGTAAAGGTGAAAAACACTGCATCTCAATAAGTGACATTGTTTAATGCAGTTTTACGACGGTTCATACCTTAACCTAACGTAACCTAACCTAACCTAACCTAACCTTACCTAACCTAACCTAACCTAACCTAACCAACCCAACCCAACCTAACCTAACCTAACCTAACCTAAACTAACCTAACCCAACCTAACCTAACCTAACCTAACCTAACCCAACCTAACCCAACCCAACCCAACCTAACCTAACCAAAGCTAACCTAACCTAACCTAACCAAACCTAACCTAACCTAACTTAACCTAACCTAACGTAACCTAACCTAACCTAACCTATTCTAACGTAACCTAACCTTACCTGACCTAACCTAACCTAACCTAACCTTACCTAACCTAACCAAATTATCCTTACCTAACCTAACCTAACCTAACGTAACCTAACCTAACCTAACCTAACGTAACCTAACCTAACCTAACGTAACCCAACCTAACCTAACCTAACCTAACCCAACCTAACCTAACCTAACCTAACCTAACCCAACTCAACCCAACCTAACCTAATCTAACCTAACCTAACGTAACCTAACAAAACCTAACCTAACCTAACCTAACCTAACCTAACAACGGTTGCAAGCGCTTTCACATTAGATATCGCAGTTCCCGACTTTTAATGGTGAAAAACACTGCATCTCACTAATTTACATTGTTTAATGCAGTTTTACGACGGTTCATATCTTAACCTAACCTAACATTCGCACTTGTATCTAAAAACGCTCTATTACACTGTTTTGTTCTCAATTACGATATTTGCATAACCTCACAGTTTTTCACCAACTTATTGCAGTACAGAACGTTGTATCTCACTAAATGACATATTTCTTTAAGGTTTCACGATGCTTGCATGCGCTTTAACGAGAATATCACAATATAGCAGTTTCGCACTTGTAACGGTAGAACACGCAGTATTTGGCTTGTTCATGCCGTTTTGTGTGCATTCACAACATTTCACCTATCGCAGTTTAATACTCGCAATAAAACAACACTATCTCGTTAGATGACGTCGTTTTTGGTGGTTTCACGACGCTACCTAGCTTAAACTAACATAACTCAACCTAACATAACCTTCGCACTTCTCTCGTTAGAAAACGTTTTACTCGCTACTTTACATTGCTTTCTGGAACATTACGACGGTTTCAAGCGCTTTCACATTAGATATCGCAGTTCCCAACTTGTAAAGGTGAAAAACACTGCATCTCAATAAGTGACATTGTTTAATGCGGTTTTACGACGGTTCATACCTTAACCTAACGTAACCTAACCTAACCTAACCCAACCTAACCTAACATAACCTAACCTGACCTAACCTAACATAACCTAACCAAACCTAACCTAACCTAACCTAACCTAACGACGTTTTCAAGCGCTTTCACATTAGATATCGCAGTTCCCGACTTGTAATGGTGAAAAACACTGCATCTCACTAAGTGACATTGTTTAATGCGGTTTTACGACGGTTCATATCTTAACCTAACCTAACATTCGCACTTGTATTAAAAACGCTCTATTACACTGTTTCGTTCACAATTGGGATATTTGCATAACCTCACAGTTTTTCACCAACTTATTGCAGTACAGAACGCTGTATCTCGCAGTTTCACGACGCTACCTAGCTTAAACTAACCTAACCTAACCTAACCTTCGCACTTCTATCGTTAGAAAACGTTTTACTCGCAACTTTACAATGTTTTCTACAAGATTACGACGGTTTCATGCGCTTTCACATTAGATATCGCAGTTCCCGACTTGTAAAGATGAAAAACACTGCATCTCACTAAGTGACATTGTTTCATGCGGTTTTACGACGGTTCATACCTTAACCTAACGTAACCTAACCTAACCTAACCTAACCTTACCTAACCTAACCTAACCTAACCCAACCCAACCCAACCTAACCTAACCTAACCTAACCTAAACTAACCTAACCTAACCCAACCTAACCTAACCTAACCTAACCTAACCCAACCTAACCCAACCCAACCCAACCTAACCTAACCTAAGCTAACCTAACCTAACCAAACCTAACCTAACCTAACTTAACCTAACCTAACGTAACCTAACCTAACCTAACCTATTCTAACGTAACCTAACCTTACCTGACCTAACCTAACCTAACGTAACCTAACCTAACCTAACATAACCCAACGTAACCTAACCCAATCTAACCTAACGTAACCTAACCTAACCTAACCCAACCTAACCCAACCCAACCCAACAACACCCAACCCAACCTAACCTACCTTACCTAACCTAACCAAATTATCCTTACCTAACCTAACCTAACCTAACGTAACCTAACCTAACCTAACCTAACGTAACCTAACCTAACCTAACGTAACCTAACGTAACCTAACCTAACCTAACCTAACCCAACCTAACCTAACCTAACCCAACTCAACCCAACCTAACCTATTGTAACCTAACCTAACCTAACCTAACCTAACCAAACCTAACCTAACCTAACCTAACCTAACCTAACCTAACCTAACGACGGTTGCAAGCGCTTTCACATTAGATAACGCAGTTCCCCACTTTTAATGGTGAAAAACACTGCATCTCACTAATTGACATTGTTTAATGCGGTTTTACGACGGTTCATATCTTAACCTAACCTAACATTCGCACTTGTATCTAAAAACGCTCTATTACACTGTTTTGTTCACAATTACGATATTTGCATAAACTCACAGTTTTTCACCAACTTATTGCAGTACAGAACGCTGTATCTCGCTAAATGGCATTGTTCTTTAAGGTTTCACGATGCTTGCATGCGCTTTAACGAGAATATCACAATATAGCAGTTTCGCACTTGTAACGGTAGAACACGCAGTATTTGGCTTGTTCATGCCGTTTTGTGTGCTTTCACAACATTTCACCTATCGCAGTTTAATACTCGCTATAAAACAACACTATCTCGTTAGATGACGTCGTTTTTGGTAGTTTCACGACGCTACCTAGCTTAAACTAACCTAACCTAACCTAACCTTCGCACTTCTATCGTTAGAAAACGTTTTACTCGCAACTTTACAATGTTTTATACAAGATTACGACGGTTTCATGCGCTTTCACATTAGATATCGTAGTTCCCGACTCGTAATGTTGAAAAACACTACATCTCACTAAGTGACATTGTTTAATGCGGTTTTACGACGGTTGATATATCAACCTAACCTAACATTCGCACTTGTATCTAAAGACGCTCAATTACACTGTTTCGTTCACAATTACGATATTTGCCTGACCTCACCGTTTCTCACCAACTTATTACAGTACAGAACGCTGTATCTCGCTAAATGACATCGTTCTTTAAGGTTTCACGATACTTGCATGCGCTTTACCGAGAATATCACAATATAGCAGTTTCGCACTTGTAACGGTAGAACACGCAGTATTTGGCTTGTTCATGCCGTTTTGTGTGCTTTCACAACATTTCACCTATCGCAGTTTAATACTCGCAATAAAACAACACTATCTCGTTAGATGACGTCGTTTTTGGTGGTTTCACGACGCTACGTAGCTTAAACTAACATAACTCAACCTAACTAAACCTTCGCACTTCTATCGTTAGAAAACGTTTTACTCGCTACTTTACATTGCTTTCTACAACATTACGACGGTTTCAAGCGCTTTCACATTAGATATCGCAGTTCCCAACTTGTAAAGGTGAAAAACACTGCATCTCACTAAGTGACATTGTTTAATGCGGTTTTACGACGGTGTATATCTCAACCTAACCTAACATTCGTACTTGTATTGAAAAACGCTCTATTACACTGTTTCGTTCACAATTACGATATTTGCTTGATCTCACAGTTTCTCACCAACTTATTACGGTACAGAACGCTGTATCTCGCTAAATGACATCGTTCTTTAAGGTTTCACGATACTTGCATGCGCTTTAACGAGAATATCACAATAAAGCAGTTTCGCACTTGTAACGGCACAAGACGCAGTATCTGGCTAGTTCATGCCATTTTGTGTGCTTTCCCAATATTTCACCTATCGCAGTTTCGTACTCGCAATAAAACAACACTATCTCGTTAGATGACATCGTTTTTGGTGGCTTCACGACGCTACCTAGCTCAAACTAACCGAACCTTCGCACTTCTATCGTTAGAAAACGTTTTATTCGCTACTTTACAATGTTTTCTACAAGATTACGACGGTTTCATGCGCTTTCACATTAGATATCGCAGTTCCCGACTTGTAATGGTGAAAAACACAGCATCTCACTAAGTGACATTGTTTAATGCAGTTTTAGCGCGGTTCATATCTTAACCTAACCTAACCTTACCTAACCCAACCTAACCTAACCTAACCTAACCAAACCTTACCTAACATCCCTAACCTAACCTAACCTAACCTAACCTTACCAAACCTAACCTAACCTAACCTAACGTAACTCAACCTAACCTAACCTAACCTAACCTAACGACGTTTGCAAGCGCTTTCACATTAGATATCGCAGTTCCCGACTTGTAATGGTGAAAAACACTGCATCTCACTAAGTGACATTGTTTAATGCGGTTTTACGACGGTTCATATCTTAACCTAACCTAACATTCGCACTTGCATTAAAAAACGCTCTATTACACTGTTTCGTTCACAATTAGGATATTTGCATAACCTCACAGTTTTTCACCAACTTATTGCAGTACAGAACGCTGTATCTCGCTAAATGACATCGTTCTTTAAGGTTTCACGATGCTTGCATGCGCTTTAACGAGAATATCACAACATAGCAGTTTCGCACTTGTAACGGTACAACACGCAGTATTTGGCTTGTTCATGCCGTTTTGTGTGCTTTCACAACATTTCACCTATCGCAGTTTCGTACTCGCAATAAAACAACACTATCTCGTTAGATGACGTTGTTTTTGGTAGTTTCACGACGCTACCTAGCTTAAACTAACATAACTCAACCTAACATAACCTTCGCACTTCTATCGTTAGAAAACGTTTTACTCGCTACTTTACATTGCTTTCTACAACATTACGACGGTTTCAAGCGCTTTCACATTAGATATCACAGTTCCCAACTTGTAAAGGTGAACGCTGCATCTCACTCAGTGACATTGTTTAATGCGGTTTTACGACGGTTCATACCTTAACCTAACGTAACCTAACCTAACCTAACCTTACCTAACCTAACCTAACCTAACCTAACCCAACCCAACCCAACCTAACCTAACCTAACCTAACCTAAACTAACCTAACCCAACCTAACCTAACCTAACCTAACCCAACCCAACCCAACCTAACCTAACCTAAGCTAACCTAACCAAACCTAACCTAACCTAACTTAACCTAACCTAACGTAACCTAACCTAACCTAACCTATTCTAACGTAACCTAACCTTACCTGACCTAACCTAACCTAACCTAACCTAACATAACCTAACGTAACCTAACCTAACCTAACCCAACCTAACCCAACCCAACCCAACAACACCCAACCCAACAACACCCAACCCAACCCAACCTAACCTAACCTAACCTTACCTAACCTAACCAAATTATCCTTACCTAACCTAACCTAACCTAACGTAACCTAACCTAACCTAACGTAACCCAACCTAACCTAACCTAACCTAACCCAACCTAACCTAACCTAACCTAACCTAACCCAACTCAACCCAACCTAACCTAATCTAACCTAACCTAACCTAACCTAACAAAACCTAACCTAACCTAACCTAACCTAACCTAACAACGGTTGCAAGCGTTTTCACATTAGATATCGTAGTTCCCGACTTGTAATGTTGAAAAACACTACATCTCACTAAGTGACATTGTTTAGTGCGGTTTTACGACGGTTCATATCTTAACCTAACCCAACATTCGTACTTGTATTGAAAAACGCTCTATTACACTGTTTCGTTCACAATTACGATATTTGCATAACCTCACAGTTTTTCACCAACTTATTGCAGTACAGAACGCTGTATCTCGCTAAATGACATTATTCTTTAAGGTTTCACGATGCTTGCATGCGCTTTAACGAGAATATCACAATATAGCAGTTTCGCACTTGTAACGGTAGAACACGCAGTATTTGGCTTGTTCATGCCGTTTTGTGTGCTTTCACAACATTTCACCTATCGCAGTTTAATACTCGCAATAAAACAACACTATCTCTTTAGATGACGTCGTTTTTGGTAGTTTCACGACGCTACCTAGCCTAAACTAACCTAACCTAACCTAACCTTCGCACTTCTATCGTTAGAAAACGTTTTACTCGCAACTTTACAATGTTTTCTACAAGATTACGACGGTTTCTTGCGCTTTCACATTAGATATCGTAGTTCCCGACTTGTAATGTTGAAAAACGCTACATCTCACTAAGTGACGTTGTTTAATGCGGTTTTACGATGGTTGATATGTCAACCTAACCTAACATTCGCACTTGTATCTAAAGACGCTCAATTACACTGTTTCGTTCACAATTACGATATTTGCTTGACCTCACAGTTTCTCACCAACTTATTACAGTACAGAACGCTGTATCTCGCTAAATGACATCGTTCTTTAAGGTTTCACGATACTTGCATGCGCTTTACCGAGAATGTCACAACATAGCAGTTTCGCACTTGTAACGGTACAACACGCAGTATTTGGCTTGTTCATGCCGTTTTGTGTGCTTTCACAACATTTCACCTATCGCAGTTTCGTACTCGCAATAAAACAACACTATCTCGTTAGATGACATCGTTTTTGGTGGTTTCACGACGCTACCTAGCTCAAACTAACCGAACCTTCGCACTTCTATCGTTAGAAAACGTTTTATTCGCTACTTTACAATGTTTTCTACAAGATTACGACGGTTTCATGCGCTTTCACATTATATATCGCAGTTCCCGACTTGTAATGGTGAAAAACACAGCATCTCACTAAGTGACATTGTTTAATGCGGTTTTAGCGCGGTTCATATCTTAACCTAACCTAACCTTACCTAACCCAACCTAACCTAACCTAACCTAACCAAACCTTACCTAACATAACCTAACCTAACCTAACCTAACCTAACCAAACCTAACCTGACCTAACCTAACGTAACCTAACCTAACCTAACCTAACCAAACCTAACCTAACCTAACGACGTTTGCAAGCGCTTTCACATTAAATATCGCAGTTCCCGACTTGTAATGGTGAAAAACACTGCATCTCACTAAGTGACATTGTTTAATGCGGTTTTACGACGGTTCATATCTTAACCTAACCTAACATTCGCACTTGTATTAAAAACGCTCTATTACACTGTTTCGTTCACAATTAGGATATTTGCATAACCTCACAGTTTTTCACCAACCTATTGCAGTACAGAACGCTGTATCTCGCTAAATTACATCGTTCTTAAAGGTTTCACGATGCTTGCATGCGCTTTACGAGAATATCACAACATAGCAGTTTCGCACTTGTAACTGTACAACACGCAGTATTTGGCTTGTTCATGCCGTTTTGTGTGCTTTCACAACATTTCACCTATCGCAGTTTCGTACTCGCAATAAAACAACACTATCTCGTTAGATGACGTTGTTTTTGGTAGTTGCACGACGCTACCTAGCTTAAACTAACATAACTCAACCTAACATAACCTTCGCACTTCTATCGTTAGAAAACGTTTTACTCGCTACTTTACATTGCTTTCTACAACATTATGACGGTTTCAAGCGCTTTCACATTAGATATCACAGTTCCCAACTTGTAAAGGTGAAAAACACTGCATCTCACTAAGTGACATTGTTTAATGCGGTTTTACGACAGTTCATACCTTAACCTAACGTAACCTAACCTAACCTAACCTAACCTTACCTAACCTAACCTAACCTAACCTAACCCAACCCAACCCAACCTAACCTAACCTAACCTAAACTAACCTAACCCAACCTAACCTAACCTAACCTAACCTAACCCAACCTAACCCAACCCAACCCAACCTAACCTAACCTAAGCTAACCTAACCTAAGCTAACCAAACCTAACCTAACCTAACTTAACCTAACCTAACGTAACCTAACCTAACCTAACCTATTCTAACGTAACCTAACCTTACCTGACCTAACCTAACCTAACGTAACCTAACCTAGCCTAACATAACCTAACGTAACCTAACCTAACCTAACCTAACCTAACGTAACCTAACCTAACCTAACCCAACCTAACCCAACCCAACCCAACCCAACAACACCCAACCCAACCTAACCTAACCTAACCTAACCTTACCTAACCTAACCAAATTATCCTTACCTAACCTAACCTAACCTAACCTAACCTAACGTAACCTAACCTAACCTAACCTAACGTAACGTAACCTAACCTAACCTAACCTAACCCAACCTAACCTAACCTAACCTAACCTAACCCAACTCAACCTAACCTAATCTAACCTAACCTAACCTAACCTAACCTAACCAAACCTAACCTAACCTAACCTAACCTAACGACGGTTGCAAGCGCTTTCACATTAAATATCGCAGTTCCCCACTTTTAATGGTGAAAAACACTGCATCTCACTAAGTGACATTGTTTAGTGCGGTTTTACGACGGTTCATATCTTAACCTAACCTAACATTCGTACTTGTATTTAAAAACGCTCTATTACACTGTTTCGTTCACATTTACGATATTTGCATAACCTCACAGTTTTTCAACTTATTGCAGTACAGAACGCTGTATCTCGCTAAATGACATTGTTCTTTAAGGTTTCACGATGCTTGCATGCGCTTTAACGAGAATATCACAATATAGCAGTTTCGCACTTGTAACGGTAGAACACGCAGTATTTGGCTTGTTCATGCCGTTTTGTGTGCATTCACATTTCACCTATCGCAGTTTAATACTCGCAATAAAACAACACTATCTCGTTAGATGACGTCGTTTTTGGTAGTTTCACGACGCTACCTAGCTTAAACTAACCTAACCTAACCTAACCTTCGCACTTCTATCGTTAGAAAACGTTTTACTCGCAACTTTACAATGTTTTCTACAAGATTACGACGGTTTCATGCGCTTTCACATTAGATATCGCAGTTCCCAACTTGTAAAGATGAAAAACACTGCATCTCACTAAGTGACATTGTTTCATGCGGTTTTACGACGGTTCATACCTTAACCTAACGTAACCTAACCTAACCTAACCTAACCTTACCTAACCTAACCTAACCTAACCCAACCCAACCCAACCTAACCTAACCTAACCTAACCTAAACTAACCTAACCTAACCCAACCTAACCTAACCTAACCTAACCTAACCCAACCTAACCCAACCCAACCCAACCTAACCTAACCTAAGCTAACCTAACCTAACCAAACCTAACCTAACCTTACCTGACCTAACCTAACCTAACGTAACCTAACCTAACCTAACATAACCCAACGTAACCTAACCCAATCTAACCTAACGTAACCTAACCTAACCTAACCCAACCTAACCCAACCCAACCCAACAACACCCAACCCAACCTAACCTACCTTACCTAACCTAACCAAATTATCCTTACCTAACCTAACCTATTCTAACGTAACCTAACCTAACCTAACCTAACGTAACCTAACCTAACCTAACGTAACCTAACGTAACCTAACCTAACCTAACCTAACCTAACCCAACCTAACCTAACCTAACCCAACTCAACCCAACCTAACCTATTGTAACCTAACCTAACCTAACCTAACCTAACCAAACCTAACCTAACCTAACCTAACCTAACCTAACCTAACGACGGTTGCAAGCGCTTTCACATTAGATAACGCAGTTCCCCACTTTTAATGGTGAAAAACACTGCATCTCACTAATTGACATTGTTTAATGCGGTTTTACGACGGTTCATATCTTAACCTAACCTAACATTCGCACTTGTATCTAAAAACGCTCTATTACACTGTTTTGTTCACAATTACGATATTTGCATAAACTCACAGTTTTTCACCAACTTATTGCAGTACAGAACGCTGTATCTCGCTAAATGGCATTGTTCTTTAAGGTTTCACGATGCTTGCATGCGCTTTAACGAGAATATCACAATATAGCAGTTTCGCACTTGTAACGGTAGAACACGCAGTATTTGGCTTGTTCATGCCGTTTTGTGTGCTTTCACAACATTTCACCTATCGCAGTTTAATACTCGCTATAAAACAACACTATCTCGTTAGATGACGTCGTTTTTGGTAGTTTCACGACGCTACCTAGCTTAAACTAACCTAACCTAACCTAACCTTCGCACTTCTATCGTTAGAAAACGTTTTACTCGCAACTTTACAATGTTTTATACAAGATTACGACGGTTTCATGCGCTTTCACATTAGATATCGTAGTTCCCGACTTGTAATGTTGAAAAACACTACATCTCACTCAGTGACATTGTTTAATGCGGTTTTACGACGGTTGATATATCAACCTAACCTAACATTCGCACTTGTATCTAAAGACGCTCAATTACACTGTTTCGTTCACAATTACGATATTTGCCTGACCTCACCGTTTCTCACCAACTTATTACAGTACAGAACGCTGTATCTCGCTAAATGACATCGTTCTTTAAGGTTTCACGATACTTGCATGCGCTTTACCGAGAATATCACAATATAGCAGTTTCGCACTTGTAACGGTAGAACACGCAGTATTTGGCTGGTTCATGCCGTTTTGTGTGCTTTCACAACATTTCACCTATCGCAGTTTAATACTCGCAATAAAACAACACTATCTCGTTAGATGACGTCGTTTTTGGTGGTTTCACGACGCTACGTAGCTTAAACTAACATAACTCAACCTAACTAAACCTTCGCACTTCTATCGTTAGAAAACGTTTTACTCGCTACTTTACATTGCTTTCTACAACATTACGACGGTTTCAAGCGCTTTCACATTAGATATCGCAGTTCCCAACTTGTAAAGGTGAAAAACACTGCATCTCACTAAGTGACATTGTTTAATGCGGTTTTACGACGGTGTATATCTCAACCTAACCTAACATTCGTACTTGTATTGAAAAACGCTCTATTACACTGTTTCGTTCACAATTACGATATTTGCTTGATCTCACAGTTTCTCACCAACTTATTACGGTACAGAACGCTGTATCTCGCTAAATGACATCGTTCTTTAAGGTTTCACGATACTTGCATGCGCTTTAACGAGAATATCACAATAAAGCAGTTTCGCACTTGTAACGGCACAAGACGCAGTATCTGGCTAGTTCATGCCATTTTGTGTGCTTTCCCAATATTTCACCTATCGCAGTTTCGTACTCGCAATAAAACAACACTATCTCGTTAGATGACATCGTTTTTGGTGGCTTCACGACGCTACCTAGCTCAAACTAACCGAACCTTCGCACTTCTATCGTTAGAAAACGTTTTATTCGCTACTTTACAATGTTTTCTACAAGATTACGACGGTTTCATGCGCTTTCACATTAGATATCGCAGTTCCCGACTTGTAATGGTGAAAAACACAGCATCTCACTAAGTGACATTGTTTAATGCAGTTTTAGCGCGGTTCATATCTTAACCTAACCTAACCTTACCTAACCCAACCTAACCTAACCTAACCTAACCAAACCTTACCTAACATCCCTAACCTAACCTAACCTAACCTAACCTAACCAAACCTAACCTAACCTAACCTAACGTAACTCAACCTAACCTAACCTAACCTAACCTAACGACGTTTGCAAGCGCTTTCACATTAGATATCGCAGTTCCCGACTTGTAATGGTGAAAAACACTGCATCTCACTAAGTGACATTGTTTAATGCGGTTTTACGACGGTTCATATCTTAACCTAACCTAACATTCGCACTTGCATTAAAAAACGCTCTATTACACTGTTTCGTTCACAATTAGGATATTTGCATAACCTCACAGTTTTTCACCAACTTATTGCAGTACAGAACGCTGTATCTCGCTAAATGACATCGTTCTTTAAGGTTTCACGATGCTTGCATGCGCTTTAACGAGAATATCACAACATAGCAGTTTCGCACTTGTAACGGTACAACACGCAGTATTTGGCTTGTTCATGCCGTTTTGTGTGCTTTCACAACATTTCACCTATCGCAGTTTCGTACTCGCAATAAAACAACACTATCTCGTTAGATGACGTTGTTTTTGGTAGTTTCACGACGCTACCTAGCTTAAACTAACATAACTCAACCTAACATAACCTTCGCACTTCTATCGTTAGAAAACGTTTTACTCGCTACTTTACATTGCTTTCTACAACATTACGACGGTTTCAAGCGCTTTCACATTAGATATCACAGTTCCCAACTTGTAAAGGTGAACACTGCATCTCACTCAGTGACATTGTTTAATGCGGTTTTACGACGGTTCATACCTTAACCTAACGTAACCTAACCTAACCTAACCTTACCTAACCTAACCTAACCTAACCTAACCCAACCCAACCCAACCTAACCTAACCTAACCTAACCTAAACTAACCTAACCCAACCTAACCTAACCTAACCTAACCTAACCCAACCCAACCCAACCTAACCTAACCTAAGCTAACCTAACCAAACCTAACCTAACCTAACTTAACCTAACCTAACGTAACCTAACCTAACCTAACCTATTCTAACGTAACCTAACCTTACCTGACCTAACCTAACCTAACCTAACCTAACATAACCTAACGTAACCTAACCTAACCTAACCCAACCTAACCCAACCCAACCCAACAACACCCAACCCAACAACACCCAACCCAACCCAACCTAACCTAACCTAACCTTACCTAACCTAACCAAATTATCCTTACCTAACCTAACCTAACCTAACGTAACCTAACCTAACCTAACGTAACCCAACCTAACCTAACCTAACCTAACCCAACCTAACCTAACCTAACCTAACCTAACCCAACTCAACCCAACCTAACCTAATCTAACCTAACCTAACCTAACCTAACAAAACCTAACCTAACCTAACCTAACCTAACCTAACCTAACAACGGTTGCAAGCGTTTTCACATTAGATATCGTAGTTCCCGACTTGTAATGTTGAAAAACACTACATCTCACTAAGTGACATTGTTTAGTGCGGTTTTACGACGGTTCATATCTTAACCTAACCCAACATTCGTACTTGTATTGAAAAACGCTCTATTACACTGTTTCGTTCACAATTACGATATTTGCATAACCTCACAGTTTTTCACCAACTTATTGCAGTACAGAACGCTGTATCTCGCTAAATGACATTATTCTTTAAGGTTTCACGATGCTTGCATGCGCTTTAACGAGAATATCACAATATAGCAGTTTCGCACTTGTAACGGTAGAACACGCAGTATTTGGCTTGTTCATGCCGTTTTGTGTGCTTTCACAACATTTCACCTATCGCAGTTTAATACTCGCAATAAAACAACACTATCTCTTTAGATGACGTCGTTTTTGGTAGTTTCACGACGCTACCTAGCCTAAACTAACCTAACCTAACCTAACCTTCGCACTTCTATCGTTAGAAAACGTTTTACTCGCAACTTTACAATGTTTTCTACAAGATTACGACGGTTTCATGCGCTTTCACATTAGATATCGTAGTTCCCGACTTGTAATGTTGAAAAACGCTACATCTCACTAAGTGACGTTGTTTAATGCGGTTTTACGATGGTTGATATGTCAACCTAACCTAACATTCGCACTTGTATCTAAAGACGCTCAATTACACTGTTTCGTTCACAATTACGATATTTGCTTGACCTCACAGTTTCTCACCAACTTATTACAGTACAGAACGCTGTATCTCGCTAAATGACATCGTTCTTTAAGGTTTCACGATACTTGCATGCGCTTTACCGAGAATGTCACAACATAGCAGTTTCGCACTTGTAACGGTACAACACGCAGTATTTGGCTTGTTCATGCCGTTTTGTGTGCTTTCACAACATTTCACCTATCGCAGTTTCGTACTCGCAATAAAACAACACTATCTCGTTAGATGACATCGTTTTTGGTGGTTTCACGACGCTACCTAGCTCAAACTAACCGAACCTTCGCACTTCTATCGTTAGAAAACGTTTTA
>NW_027464726.1:32500-47500 GCF_043290135.1 Rhipicephalus microplus | reverse complement strand
AAAAACAACGTCATCTAACGAGATAGTGTTGTTTTATTGCGAGTACGAAACTGCGATAGGTGAAATGTTGTGAAAGCACACAAAACGCAATGAACAAGCCAAATACTGCGTGTTGTACCGTTACAAGTGCGAAACTGCTATGTTGTGATATTCTCGTTGAAGCGCATGCAAGCATCGTGAAATCTTAAAGAACGATGTCATTTAGCGAGATACAGCGTTCTGTACTGCAATAAGTTGGTGAAAAACTGTGAGGTTATGCAAATATCCCAATTGTGAACGAAACAGTGTAATAGAGCGTTTTTAATACAAGTGCGAATGTTAGGTTAGGTTAAGATATGAACCGTCGTAAAACCGCATTAAACAATGTCACTTAGTGAGATGCAGTGTTTTTCACCATTACAAGTCGGGAACTGCGATATCTAATGTGAAAGCGCTTGAAAACGTCGTTAGGTTAGGTTAGGTTAGGTTAGGTTTGGTTAGGTTAGGTTAGGTTAGGTCAGGTTAGGGTATGTTAGGTAAGGTTTGGTTAGGGTAGGTTAGGTTAGGTCGGGTTAGGTAAGGTTAGGTTAGGTTAAGATATGAACCGCGCTAAAACCGCAATAAACAATGTCACTTAGTGAGATGCTGTGTTTTTCACCATTACAAGTCGGGAACTGCGATATCTAATGTGAAAGCGCATGAAACCGTCGTAATCTTGTAGAAAACATTGTAAAGTAGCGAATAAAACGTTTTCTAACGATAGAAGTGCGAAGGTTCGGTTAGTTTGAGCTAGGTAGCGTCGTGAAACCACCAAAAACGATGTCATCTAATGAGATAGTGTTGTTTTATTGCGAGTACGAAACTGCGATAGGTGAAATATTGGGAAAGCACACAAAATGGCATGAACTAGCCAGATACTGCGTCTTGTGCCGTTACAAGTGCGAAACTGCTTTATTGTGATATTCTCGTTAAAGCGCATGCAAGCATCGTGAAACCTTAAAGAACAATGTCATTTAGCGAGATACAGCGTTCTGTACTGCAATAAGTTGGTGAAAAACTGTGAGGTTATGCAAATATCGTAATTGTGAACGAGACAGTGTAATAGAGCGTTTTTCAATACAAGTACGAATGTTAGGTTAGGTTAAGATATGAACCGTCGTAAAACCGCATTAAACAATGTCACTAAGTGAGATGCAGTGTTTTTCACCATTACAAGTCGGCAACTGCGATATCTAATGTGAAAGCGCTTGCAAACGTCGTTAGCTTAGGTTAGGTTAGGTTAGGTTACGTTAGGTTAGGTTTGGTTAGGTTAGGTTAGGTTAGGTTATGTTAGGTTAGGTTGGGTTAGGTTAGGTTAGGTTACGTTAGGTTAAGGTATGAACCGTCGTAAAACCGCATTAAACAATGTCACTTAGTGAGATGCAGTGTTTTTCACCTTTACAAGTTGGGAACTGCGATATCTAATGTGAAAGCGCTTGAAACCGTCGTAATGTTCCAGAAAGCAATGTAAAGTAGCGAGTAAAACGTTTTCTAACGATAGAAGTGCGAAGGTTATGTTAGGTTGAGTTATGTTAGTTTAAGCTAGGTAGCGTCGTCAAACCACCAAAAACGACGTCATCTAACGAGATAGTGTTGTTTTATTGCGAGTATTAAACTGCGATAGGTGAAATGTGAATGCACACAAAACGGCATGAACAAGCCAAATACTGCGTGTTCTACCGTTACAAGTGCGAAACTGCTATATTGTGATATTCTCGTTAAAGCGCATGCAAGCATCGTGAAACCTTAAAGAACAATGTCATTTAGCGAGATACAGCGTTCTGTACTGCAATAAGTTGGTGCACAACGTTGAGGTTATGCAAATATCGTAATTGTGAACGAAACAGTGTAATAGAGCGTTTTTCAATACAAGTACGAATGTTAGGTTAGGTTAAGATATGAACCGTCGTAAAACCGCATTAAACAATGTCACTTAGTGAGATGCAGTGTTTTTCACCATTCCAAGTCGGGAACTGCGATATCTAATGTGAAAGCGCTTGCAAACGTCGTTAGGTTAGGTTAGGTTAGGTTAGGTTAGGTTTTGTTAGGTTAGGTTAGGTTAGGTTAGGTTAGATTAGGTTAGGTTGGGTTGAGTTGGGTTAGGTTAGGTTAGGTTAGGTTAGGTTAGGTTGGGTTAGGTTAGGTTAGGTTAGGTTAGGTTACGTTAGGTTAGGTTAGGTTACGTTAGGTTAGGTTAGGTTAGGTTACGTTAGGTTAGGTTAGGTTAGGTAAGGATAATTTGGTTAGGTTAGGTAAGGTTAGGTTAGGTTAGGTTGGGTTGGGTGTTGTTGGGTTGGGTGTTGTTGGGTTGGGTTGGGTTGGGTTAGGTTGGGTTAGGTTAGGTTAGGTTACGTTAGGTTAGGTTAGGTTAGGTTAGGTTACGTTAGGTTATGTTAGGTTAGGTTAGGTTACGTTAGGTTAGGTTAGGTCAGGTAAGGTTAGGTTACGTTAGAATAGGTTAGGTTAGGTTAGGTTACATTAGGTTAGGTTAAGTTAGGTTAGGTTAGGTTTGGTTAGGTTAGCTTAGGTTAGGTTGGGTTGGGTTGGGTTGGGTTAGGTTAGGTTAGGTTAGGTTGGGTTAGGTTAGTTTAGGTTAGGTTAGGTTAGGTTAGGATGGGTTGGGTTGGGTTAGGTTAGGTTAGGTTAGGTTAGGTAAGGTTAGGTTAGGTTAGGTTAAGGTATGAACCGTCGTAAAACCGCATTAAACAATGTCACTTAGTGAGATGCAGTGTTTTTCACCTTTACAAGTTGGGAACTGTGATATCTAATGTGAAAGCGCTTGAAACCGTCGTAATGTTGTAGAAAGCAATGTAAAGTAGCGAGTAAAACGTTTTCTAACGATAGAAGTGCGAAGGTTATGTTAGGTTGAGTTATTTTAGTTTAAGCTAGGTAGCGTCGTGAAACTACCAAAAACAACGTCATCTAACGAGATAGTGTTGTTTTATTGCGAGTACGAAACTGCGATAGGTGAAATGTTGTGAAAGCACACAAAACGGCATGAACAAGCCAAATACTGCGTGTTGTACCGTTACAAGTGCGAAACTGCTATGTTGTGATATTCTCGTTAAAGCGCATGCAAGCATCGTGAAACCTTAAAGAACGATGTCATTTAGCGAGATACAGCGTTCTGTACTGCAATAAGTTGGTGAAAAACTGTGAGGTTATGCAAATATCCTAATTGTGAACGAAACAGTGTAATAGAGCGTTTTTTAATGCAAGTGCGAATGTTAGGTTAGGTTAAGATATGAATCGTCGTAAAACCACATTAAACAATGTCACTTAGTGAGATGCAGTGTTTTTCACCATTACAAGTCGGGAACTGCGATATCTAATGTGAAAGCGCTTGCAAACGTCGTTAGGTTAGGTTAGGTTAGGTTAGGTTACGTTAGGTTAGGTTAGGTTAGGTTTGGTTAGGTTAGGTTAGGTTAGGTTAGGTTAGGGATGTTAGGTAAGGTTTGGTTAGGTTAGGTTAGGTTAGGTTGGGTTAGGTAAGGTTAGGTTAGGTTAAGATATGAACCGCGCTAAAACTGCATTAAACAATGTCACTTAGTGAGATGCTGTGTTTTTCACCATTACAAGTCGGGAACTGCGATATCTAATGTGAAAGCGCATGAAACCGTCGTAATCTTGTAGAAAACATTGTAAAGTAGCGAATAAAACGTTTTCTAACGATAGAAGTGCGAAGGTTCGGTTAGTTTGAGCTAGGTAGCGTCGTGAAGCCACCAAAAACGATGTCATCTAACGAGATAGTGTTGTTTTATTGCGAGTACGAAACTGCGATAGGTGAAATATTGGGAAAGCACACAAAATGGCATGAACTAGCCAGATACTGCGTCTTGTGCCGTTACAAGTGCGAAACTGCTTTATTGTGATATTCTCGTTAAAGCGCATGCAAGTATCGTGAAACCTTAAAGAACGATGTCATTTAGCAAGATACAGCGTTCTGTACTGTAATAAGTTGGTGAGAAACTGTGAGGTCAAGCAAATATCGTAATTGTGAACGAAACAGTGTAATTGAGCGTACTTAGATACAAGTGCGAATGTTAGGTTAGGTTGAGATATACACCGTCGTAAAACCGCATTAAACAATGTCACTTAGTGAGATGTAGTGTTTTTCAAGATTACAAGTCGGGAACTACGATATCTAATGTGAAAGCGCATGAAACCGTCGTAATCTTGTAGAAAACATTGTAAAGTTGCGAGTAAAACGTTTTCTAACGATAGAAGTGCGAAGGTTAGCTTGAGTTATGTTAGTTTAAGCTATGTAGCGTCGTGAGACCACCAAAAAGGACGTCATCTAACAAGATAGTGTTGTTTTATTGCATGTACGAAACTGCAATAGGTGAAATGTGAAATTACACAAAACGGCTTGAACAAGCCAGATACTGCGTGTTGTACCGTTACAAGTGCGAAACTGCTATAATGTGATATTCTCGTTAAAGCGCATGCAAGCATCGTGAAACCTTAAAGAACGATGTCATTTAGCGAGACACAGCGTTCTGTACTGCAATAAGTTGGTGAAAAACTGTGAGGTTATGCAAATATCGTAATTGTGAACGAAACAGTGTAATAGAGCGTTTTTCAATACAAGTACGAATGTTAGGTTAGGTTAAGCTATGAACCGTCGTAAAACCGCATTAAACAATGTCACTCAGTGAGATGCAGTGTTTTTCACCATTACAAGTCGGGAACTGCGATATCTAATGTGAAAGCGCTTGCAAACGTCGTTAGGTTAAGTTAGGTTAGGTTAGGTTAGGTTAGGTTACGTTAGGTTAGGTTTGTTTAGGTTAGGTTAGGTTAGGTTAGGTTATGTTAGGTTAGGTTGGGTTAGGTTAGGTTAGGTTACGTTAGGTTATGGTATGAACCGTCGTAAAACCGCATTAAACAATGTCACTTAGTGAGATGCAGTGTTTTTCACCATTAAAAGTGGGGAACTGCGATATCTAATGTGAAAGCGCTTGCAACCGTCGTTAGGTTAGGTTAGGTTAGGTTAGGTTAGGTTAGGTTTGGTTAGGTTAGGTTAGGTTAGGTTAGATTAGGTTAGGTTGGGTTGAGTTGGGTTAGGTTAGGTTAGGTTAGGTTAGGTTGGGTTAGGTTAGGTTAGGTTAGGTTAGGTTACGTTAGGTTAGGTTAGGTTAGGTTACGTTAGGTTAGGTTAGGTTAGGTAAGGATAATTTGGTTAGGTTAGGTAAGGTTAGGTTAGGTTAGGTTAGGTTGGGTGTGGTGTTGTTGGGTTGGGTTGGGTTGGGTTAGGTTGGGTTAGGTTGGGTTAGGTTACGTTAGGTTAGGTTACGTTAGGTTATGTTAGGTTAGGTTAGGTTACGTTAGGTTAGGTTAGGTCAGGTTAGGTTAGGTTACGTTAGAATAGGTTAGGTTAGGTTACGTTAGGTTAGGTTAAGTTAGGTTAGGTTAGGTTTGGTTAGGTTAGGTTAGGTTAGCTTTGGTTAGGTTAGGTTGGGTTGGGTTGGGTTAGGTTGGGTTAGGTTAGGTTAGGTTAGGTTAGGTTGGGTTAGGTTAGTTTAGGTTAGGTTAGGTTAGGTTGGGTTGGGTTGGTTAGGTTAGGTTAGGTTAGGTTAGGTAAGGTTAGGTTAGGTTAGGTTAGGTTACGTTAGGTTAAGGTATGAACCGTCGTAAAACCGCATTAAACAATGTCACTTAGTGAGATGCAGTGTTTTTCACCTTTACAAGTTGGGAACTGTGATATCTAATGTGAAAGCGCTTGAAACCGTCGTAATGTTGTAGAAAGCAATGTAAAGTAGCGAGTAAAACGTTTTCTAACGATAGAAGTGCGAAGGTCATGTTAGGTTGAGTTATGTTAGTTTAAGCTATGTAGCGTCGTGAAACTACCAAAAACAACGTCATCTAACGAGATAGTGTTGTTTTATTGCGAGTACGAAACTGCGATAGGTGAAATGTTGTGAAAGCACACAAAACGGCATGAACAAGCCAAACACTGCGTGTTGTACCGTTACAAGTGCGAAACTGCTATGTTGTGATATTCTCGTTGAAGCGCATGCAAGCATCGTGAAACCTTAAAGAACGATGTCATTTAGCGAGATACAGCGTTCTGTACTGCAATAAGTTGGTGAAAAACTGTGAGGTTATGCAAATATCCTAATTGTGAACGAAACAGTGTAATAGAGCGTTTTTAATACAAGTGCGAATGTTAGGTTAGGTTAAGATATGAACCGTCGTAAAACCGCATTAAACAATGTCACTTAGTGAGATGTAGTGTTTTTCAACATTACAAGTCGGGAACTACGATATCTAATGTTAAAGCGCATGAAACCATCGTAATCTTGTAGAAAACATTGTAAAGTTGCGAGTAAAACGTTTTCTAACGATAGAAGTGCGAAGGTTAGCTTGAGTTATGTTAGTTTAAGCTATGTAGCGTCGTGAGACCACCAAAAAGAACGTCATCTAACGAGATAGTGTTGTTTTATTGCGAGTACGAAACTGCGATAGGTAAAATGTTGTGAAAGCACACAAAACGACATGAACAAGCCAAATACTGCGTGTTGTACCGTTACAAGTGCGAAACTGCTATGTTGTGACATTCTCGGTAAAGCGCATGCAAGTATCGTGAAACCTAAAAGAACGATGTCATTTAGCGAGATACAGCGTTCTGTACTGTAATAAGTTGGTGAGAAACTGTGAGGTCAAGCAAATATCGTAATTGTGAACGAAACAGTGTAATTGAGCGTCTTTAGATACAAGTGTGAATGTTAGGTTGGGTTCACATATCAACCATCGTAAAACCGCATTAAACAATGTCACTTAGTGAGATGTAGTGTTTTTCAACATTACAAGTCGGGAACTACGATATCTAATGTGAAAGCGCATGAAACCGTCGTAATCTTGTAGAAAACATTGTAAAGTTGCGAGTAAAACGTTTTCTAACGATAGAAGTGCGAAGGTTAGCTTGAGTTATGTTAGTTTAAGCTATGTAGCGTCGTGAGACCACCAAAAAGGACGTCATCTAACGAGATAGTGTTGTTTTATTGCATGTACGAAACTGCAATAGGTGAAATGTGAAATTACACAAAACGGCTTGAACAAGCCAGATACTGCGTGTTGTACCGTTACAAGTGCGAAACTGCTATAATGTGATATTCTCGTTAAAGCGCATGCAAGCATCGTGAAACCTTAAAGAACGATGTCATTTAGCGAGACACAGCGTTCTGTACTGCAATAAGTTGGTGAAAAACTGTGAGGTTATGCAAATATCGTAATTGTGAACGAAACAGTGTAATAGAGCGTTTTTCAATACAAGTACGAATGTTAGGTTAGGTTAAGCTATGAACCGTCGTAAAACCGCATTAAACAATGTCACTCAGTGAGATGCAGTGTTTTTCACCATTACAAGTCGGGAACTGCGATATCTAATGTGAAAGCGCTTGCAAACGTCGTTAGGTTAAGTTAGGTTAGGTTAGGTTAGGTTAGGTTACGTTAGGTTAGGTTTGTTTAGGTTAGGTTAGGTTATGTTAGGTTAGGTTGGGTTAGGTTAGGTTAGGTTACGTTAGGTTATGGTATGAACCGTCGTAAAACCGCATTAAACAATGTCACTTAGTGAGATGCAGTGTTTTTCACCTTTACAAGTTGGGAACTGCGATATCTAATGTGAAAGCGCTTGAAACCGTCGTAATGTTGTAGAAAGCAATGTAAAGTAGCGAGTAAAACGTTTTCTAACGATAGAAGTGCGAAGGTTATGTTAGGTTGAGTTATGTTAGTTTAAGCTACGTAGCGTCGTGAAACCACCAAAAACGACGTCATCTAACGAGATAGTGTTGTTTTATTGCGAGTATTAAACTGCGATAGGTGAAATGTTGTGAAAGCACACAAAACGGCATGAACAAGCCAAATACTGCGTGTTCTACCGTTACAAGTGCGAAACTGCTATATTGTGATATTCTCGGTAAAGCGCATGCAAGTATCGTGAAACCTTAAAGAACGATGTCATTTAGCGAGATACAGCGTTCTGTACTGTAATAAGTTGGTGAGAAACTGTGAGGTCAAGCAAATATCGTAATTGTGAACGAATCAGTGTAATTGAGCGTCTTTAGATACAAGTGCGAATGTTAGGTTAGGTTAAGATATGAACCGTCGTAAAACCGCATTAAACAATGTCAATTAGTGAGATGCAGTGTTTTTCACCATTAAAAGTGGGGAACTGCGATATCTAATGTGAAAGCGCTTGCAACCGTCGTTAGGTTAGGTTAGGTTAGGTTAGGTTAGGTTAGGTTTGGTTAGGTTAGGTTAGGTTAGGTTAGATTAGGTTAGGTTGGGTTGAGTTGGGTTAGGTTAGGTTAGGTTAGGTTAGGTTGGGTTAGGTTAGGTTAGGTTAGGTTAGGTTACGTTAGGTTAGGTTAGGTTAGGTTACGTTAGGTTAGGTTAGGTTAGGTAAGGATAATTTGGTTAGGTTAGGTAAGGTTAGGTTAGGTTAGGTTAGGTTGGGTGTGGTGTTGTTGGGTTGGGTTGGGTTGGGTTAGGTTGGGTTAGGTTGGGTTAGGTTACGTTAGGTTAGGTTACGTTAGGTTATGTTAGGTTAGGTTAGGTTACGTTAGGTTAGGTTAGGTCAGGTTAGGTTAGGTTACGTTAGAATATGTTAGGTTAGGTTACGTTAGGTTAGGTTAAGTTAGGTTAGGTTAGGTTTGGTTAGGTTAGGTTAGGTTAGCTTTGGTTAGGTTAGGTTGGGTTGGGTTGGGTTAGGTTGGGTTAGGTTAGGTTAGGTTAGGTTAGGTTGGGTTAGGTTAGTTTAGGTTAGGTTAGGTTAGGTTGGGTTGGGTTGGTTAGGTTAGGTTAGGTTAGGTTAGGTAAGGTTAGGTTAGGTTAGGTTAGGTTACGTTAGGTTAAGGTATGAACCGTCGTAAAACCGCATTAAACAATGTCACTTAGTGAGATGCAGTGTTTTTCACCTTTACAAGTTGGGAACTGTGATATCTAATGTGAAAGCGCTTGAAACCGTCGTAATGTTGTAGAAAGCAATGTAAAGTAGCGAGTAAAACGTTTTCTAACGATAGAAGTGCGAAGGTCATGTTAGGTTGAGTTATGTTAGTTTAAGCTATGTAGCGTCGTGAAACTACCAAAAACAACGTCATCTAACGAGATAGTGTTGTTTTATTGCGAGTACGAAACTGCGATAGGTGAAATGTTGTGAAAGCACACAAAACGGCATGAACAAGCCAAATACTGCGTGTTGTACCGTTACAAGTGAGAAACTGCTATGTTGTGATATTCTCGTTGAAGCGCATGCAAGCATCGTGAAACCTTAAAGAACGATGTCATTTAGCGAGATACAGCGTTCTGTACTGCAATAAGTTGGTGAAAAACTGTGAGGTTATGCAAATATCCTAATTGTGAACGAAACAGTGTAATAGAGCGTTTTTAATACAAGTGCGAATGTTAGGTTAGGTTAAGATATGAACCGTCGTAAAACCGCATTAAACAATGTCACTTAGTGAGATGTAGTGTTTTTCAACATTACAAGTCGGGAACTACGATATCTAATGTGAAAGCGCATGAAACCATCGTAATCTTGTAGAAAACATTGTAAAGTTGCGAGTAAAACGTTTTCTAACGATAGAAGTGCGAAGGTTAGCTTGAGTTATGTTAGTTTAAGCTATGTAGCGTCGTGAGACCACCAAAAAGAACGTCATCTAACGAGATAGTGTTGTTTTATTGCGAGTACGAAACTGCGATAGGTAAAATGTTGTGAAAGCACACAAAACGACATGAACAAGCCAAATACTGCGTGTTGTACCGTTACAAGTGCGAAACTGCTATGTTGTGACATTCTCGGTAAAGCGCATGCAAGTATCGTGAAACCTAAAAGAACGATGTCATTTAGCGAGATACAGCGTTCTGTACTGTAATAAGTTGGTGAGAAACTGTGAGGTCAAGCAAATATCGTAATTGTGAACGAAACAGTGTAATTGAGCGTCTTTAGATACAAGTGTGAATGTTAGGTTGGGTTCACATATCAACCATCGTAAAACCGCATTAAACAATGTCACTTAGTGAGATGTAGTGTTTTTCAACATTACAAGTCGGGAACTACGATATCTAATGTGAAAGCGCATGAAACCGTCGTAATCTTGTAGAAAACATTGTAAAGTTGCGAGTAAAACGTTTTCTAACGATAGAAGTGCGAAGGTTAGCTTGAGTTATGTTAGTTTAAGCTATGTAGCGTCGTGAGACCACCAAAAAGGACGTCATCTAACGAGATAGTGTTGTTTTATTGCATGTACGAAACTGCAATAGGTGAAATGTGAAATTACACAAAACGGCTTGAACAAGCCAGATACTGCGTGTTGTACCGTTACAAGTGCGAAACTGCTATAATGTGATATTCTCGTTAAAGCGCATGCAAGCATCGTGAAACCTTAAAGAACGATGTCATTTAGCGAGACACAGCGTTCTGTACTGCAATAAGTTGGTGAAAAACTGTGAGGTTATGCAAATATCGTAATTGTGAACGAAACAGTGTAATAGAGCGTTTTTCAATACAAGTACGAATGTTAGGTTAGGTTAAGCTATGAACCGTCGTAAAACCGCATTAAACAATGTCACTCAGTGAGATGCAGTGTTTTTCACCATTACAAGTCGGGAACTGCGATATCTAATGTGAAAGCGCTTGCAAACGTCGTTAGGTTAAGTTAGGTTAGGTTAGGTTAGGTTAGGTTACGTTAGGTTAGGTTTGTTTAGGTTAGGTTAGGTTATGTTAGGTTAGGTTGGGTTAGGTTAGGTTAGGTTACGTTAGGTTATGGTATGAACCGTCGTAAAACCGCATTAAACAATGTCACTTAGTGAGATGCAGTGTTTTTCACCTTTACAAGTTGGGAACTGCGATATCTAATGTGAAAGCGCTTGAAACCGTCGTAATGTTGTAGAAAGCAATGTAAAGTAGCGAGTAAAACGTTTTCTAACGATAGAAGTGCGAAGGTTATGTTAGGTTGAGTTATGTTAGTTTAAGCTACGTAGCGTCGTGAAACCACCAAAAACGACGTCATCTAACGAGATAGTGTTGTTTTATTGCGAGTATTAAACTGCGATAGGTGAAATGTTGTGAAAGCACACAAAACGGCATGAACAAGCCAAATACTGCGTGTTCTACCGTTACAAGTGCGAAACTGCTATATTGTGATATTCTCGGTAAAGCGCATGCAAGTATCGTGAAACCTTAAAGAACGATGTCATTTAGCGAGATACAGCGTTCTGTACTGTAATAAGTTGGTGAGAAACTGTGAGGTCAAGCAAATATCGTAATTGTGAACGAATCAGTGTAATTGAGCGTCTTTAGATACAAGTGCGAATGTTAGGTTAGGTTAAGATATGAACCGTCGTAAAACCGCATTAAACAATGTCAATTAGTGAGATGCAGTGTTTTTCACCATTAAAAGTGGGGAACTGCGATATCTAATGTGAAAGCGCTTGCAACCGTCGTTAGGTTAGGTTAGGTTAGGTTAGGTTAGGTTAGGTTTGGTTAGGTTAGGTTAGGTTAGGTTAGATTAGGTTAGGTTGGGTTGAGTTGGGTTAGGTTAGGTTAGGTTAGGTTAGGTTGGGTTAGGTTAGGTTAGGTTAGGTTAGGTTACGTTAGGTTAGGTTAGGTTAGGTTACGTTAGGTTAGGTTAGGTTAGGTAAGGATAATTTGGTTAGGTTAGGTAAGGTTAGGTTAGGTTAGGTTAGGTTGGGTGTGGTGTTGTGGGTTGGGTTGGGTTGGGTTAGGTTGGGTTAGGTTGGGTTAGGTTACGTTAGGTTAGGTTACGTTAGGTTATGTTAGGTTAGGTTAGGTTACGTTAGGTTAGGTTAGGTCAGGTTAGGTTAGGTTACGTTAGAATAGGTTAGGTTAGGTTACGTTAGGTTAGGTTAAGTTAGGTTAGGTTAGGTTTGGTTAGGTTAGGTTAGGTTAGCTTTGGTTAGGTTAGGTTGGGTTGGGTTGGGTTAGGTTGGGTTAGGTTAGGTTAGGTTAGGTTAGGTTGGGTTAGGTTAGTTTAGGTTAGGTTAGGTTAGGTTGGGTTGGGTTGGTTAGGTTAGGTTAGGTTAGGTTAGGTAAGGTTAGGTTAGGTTAGGTTAGGTTACGTTAGGTTAAGGTATGAACCGTCGTAAAACCGCATTAAACAATGTCACTTAGTGAGATGCAGTGTTTTTCACCTTTACAAGTTGGGAACTGTGATATCTAATGTGAAAGCGCTTGAAACCGTCGTAATGTTGTAGAAAGCAATGTAAAGTAGCGAGTAAAACGTTTTCTAACGATAGAAGTGCGAAGGTCATGTTAGGTTGAGTTATGTTAGTTTAAGCTATGTAGCGTCGTGAAACTACCAAAAACAACGTCATCTAACGAGATAGTGTTGTTTTATTGCGAGTACAAAACTGCGATAGGTGAAATGTTGTGAAAGCACACAAAACGGCATGAACAAGCCAAATACTGCGTGTTGTACCGTTACAAGTGCGAAACTGCTATGTTGTGATATTCTCGTTGAAGCGCATGCAAGCATCGTGAAACCTTAAAGAACGATGTCATTTAGCGAGATACAGCGTTCTGTACTGCAATAAGTTGGTGAAAAACTGTGAGGTTATGCAAATATCCTAATTGTGAACGAAACAGTGTAATAGAGCGTTTTTAATACAAGTGCGAATGTTAGGTTAGGTTAAGATATGAACCGTCGTAAAACCGCATTAAACAATGTCACTTAGTGAGATGTAGTGTTTTTCAACATTACAAGTCGGGAACTACGATATCTAATGTGAAAGCGCATGAAACCGTCGTAATCTTGTAGAACACATTGTAAAGTTGCGAGTAAAACGTTTTCTAACGATAGAAGTGCGAAGGTTAGCTTGAGTTATGTTAGTTTAAGCTATGTAGCGTCGTGAGACCACCAAAAAGAACGTCATCTAACGAGATAGTGTTGTTTTATTGCTAGTAC
This sequence comes from Rhipicephalus microplus, assembly GCF_043290135.1. Lineage (NCBI taxonomy): Eukaryota > Metazoa > Arthropoda > Arachnida > Ixodida > Ixodidae > Rhipicephalus > Rhipicephalus microplus. Next base: position 34,559 of record NW_027464726.1, on the reverse strand, counting down.
GAAACTGCGATAGGTAAAATGTTGTGAAAGCACACAAAACGACATGAACAAGCCAAATACTGCGTGTTGTACCGTTACAAGTGCGAAACTGCTATGTTGTGACATTCTCGGTAAAGCGCATGCAAGTATCGTGAAACCTAAAAGAACGATGTCATTTAGCGAGATACAGCGTTCTGTACTGTAATAAGTTGGTGAGAAACTGTGAGGTCAAGCAAATATCGTAATTGTGAACGAAACAGTGTAATTGAGCGTCTTTAGATACAAGTGTGAATGTTAGGTTGGGTTCACATATCAACCATCGTAAAACCGCATTAAACAATGTCACTTAGTGAGATGTAGTGTTTTTCAACATTACAAGTCGGGAACTACGATATCTAATGTGAAAGCGCATGAAACCGTCGTAATCTTGTAGAAAACATTGTAAAGTTGCGAGTAAAACGTTTTCTAACGATAGAAGTGCGAAGGTTAGGTTAGGTTAGGTTAGTTTAGGCTAGGTAGTGTCATGAAACTACCAAAAACGACGTCATCTAACGAGATAGTGTTGTTTTATTGCGAGTATTAAACTGCGATAGGTGAAATGTTGTGAAAGCACACAAAACGGCATGAACAAGCCAAATACGGCGTGTTCTACCGTTACAAGTGCGAAACTGCTATATTGTGATATTCTCGTTAAAGCGCATGCAAGCACCGTGAAACCTTAAAGAACAATGTCATTTAGCGAGATACAGCGTTCTGTACTGCAATAAGTTGGTGAAAAACTGTGAGGTTATGCAAATATCGTAATTGTGAACGAAACAGTGTAATAGAGCGTTTTTCAATACAAGTACGAATGTTAGGTTAGGTTAAGATATGAACCGTCGTAAAACCGCATTAAACAATGTCACTAAGTGAGATGCAGTGTTTTTCACCATTACAAGTCGGGAACTGCGATATCTAATGTGAAAGCGCTTGCAAACGTCGTTAGGTTAGGTTAGGTTAGGTTACGTTAGGTTAGGTTTGGTTAGGTTAGGTTAGGTTAGGTTAGGTTATGTTAGGTTAGGTTGGGTTAGGTTAGGTTAGGTTACGTTAGGTTAAGGTATGAACCGTCGTAAAACCGCATTAAACAATGTCACTTATTGAGATGCAGTGTTTTTCACCTTTACAAGTTGGGAACTGCGATATCTAATGTGAAAGCGCTTGAAACCGTCGTAATGTTCCAGAAAGCAATGTAAAGTAGCGAGTAAAACGTTTTCTAACGAGAGAAGTGCGAAGGTTATGTTAGGTTGAGTTATGTTAGTTTAAGCTAGGTAGCGTCGTGAAACTACCAAAAACAACGTCATCTAACGAGATAGTGTTGTTTTATTGCGAGTACGAAACTGCGATAGGTGAAATGTTGTGAAAGCACACAAAACGGCATGAACAAGCCAAATACTGCGTGTTGTACCGTTACAAGTGCGAAACCGCTATGTTGTGATATTCTCGTTAAAGCGCATGCAAGCATCGTGAAACCTTAAAGAACGATGTCATTTAGCGAGATACAGCGTTCTGTACTGCAATAAGTTGGTGAAAAACTGTGAGGTTATGCAAATATCCTAATTGTGAACGAAACAGTGTAATAGAGCGTTTTTTAATGCAAGTGCGAATGTTAGGTTAGGTTAAGATATGAACCGTCGTAAAACCGCATTAAACAATGTCACTTAGTGAGATGCAGTGTTTTTCACCATTAAAAGTGGGGAACTGCGATATCTAATGTGAAAGCGCTTGCAACCGTCGTTAGGTTAGGTTAGGTTAGGTTAGGTTAGGTTAGGTTAGATTAGGTTAGGTTGGGTTGAGTTGGGTTAGGTTAGGTTAGGTTAGGTTGGGTTAGGTTAGGTTAGGTTAGGTTAGGTTACGTTAGGTTAGGTTAGGTTAGGTTACGTTAGGTTAGGTTAGGTTAGGTAAGGATAATTTGGTTAGGTTAGGTAAGGTTAGGTTAGGTTAGGTTAGGTTGGGTTGGGTGTTGTTGGGTTGGGTTGGGTTGGGTTAGGTTGGGTTAGGTTAGGTTAGGTTACGTTAGGTTAGGTTAGGTTACGTTAGGTTA
>NW_027464726.1:0-27500 GCF_043290135.1 Rhipicephalus microplus | reverse complement strand
AACAATGTCACTTAGTGAGATGCAGTGTTTTTCACCTTTACAAGTTGGGAACTGTGATATCTAATGTGAAAGCGCTTGAAACCGTCGTAATGTTGTAGAAAGCAATGTAAAGTAGCGAGTAAAACGTTTTCTAACGATAGAAGTGCGAAGGTTATGTTAGGTTGAGTTATGTTAGTTTAAGCTAGGTAGCGTCGTGAAACTACCAAAAACAACGTCATCTAACGAAATAGTGTTGTTTTATTGCGAGTACGAAACTGCGATAGGTGAAATGTTGTGAAAGCACACAAAACGCAATGAACAAGCCAAATACTGCGTGTTGTACCGTTACAAGTGCGAAACTGCTATGTTGTGATATTCTCGTTGAAGCGCATGCAAGCATCGTGAAATCTTAAAGAACGATGTCATTTAGCGAGATACAGCGTTCTGTACTGCAATAAGTTGGTGAAAAACTGTGAGGTTATGCAAATATCCCAATTGTGAACGAAACAGTGTAATAGAGCGTTTTTAATACAAGTGCGAATGTTAGGTTAGGTTAAGATATGAACCGTCGTAAAACCGCATTAAACAATGTCACTTAGTGAGATGCAGTGTTTTTCACCATTACAAGTCGGGAACTGCGATATCTAATGTGAAAGCGCTTGAAAACGTCGTTAGGTTAGGTTAGGTTAGGTTAGGTTACGTTAGGTTAGGTTAGGTTAGGTTTGGTTAGGTTAGGTTAGGTTAGGTTAGGGATGTTAGGTAAGGTTTGGTTAGGTTAGGTTAGGTTAGGTTGGGTTAGGTAAGGTTAGGTTAGGTTAAGATATGAACCGCGCTAAAACTGCATTAAACAATGTCACTTAGTGAGATGCTGTGTTTTTCACCATTACAAGTCGGGAACTGCGATATCTAATGTGAAAGCGCATGAAACCGTCGTAATCTTGTAGAAAACATTGTAAAGTAGCGAATAAAACGTTTTCTAACGATAGAAGTGCGAAGGTTCGGTTAGTTTGAGCTAGGTAGCGTCGTGAAGCCACCAAAAACGATGTCATCTAACGAGATAGTGTTGTTTTATTGCGAGTACGAAACTGCGATAGGTGAAATATTGGGAAAGCACACAAAATGGCATGAACTAGCCAGATACTGCGTCCTGTGCCGTTACAAGTGCGAAACTGCTTTATTGTGATATTCTCGTTAAAGCGCATGCAAGTATCGTGAAACCTTAAAGAACGATGTCATTTAGCGAGATACAGCGTTCTGTACTGTAATAAGTTGGTGAGAAACTGTGAGGTCAAGCAAATATCGTAATTGTGAACGAAACAGTGTAATAGAGCGTTTTTAGATACAAGTGCGAATGTTAGGTTAGGTTAAGATATGAACCGTCGTAAAACCGCATTAAACAATGTCAATTAGTGAGATGCAGTGTTTTTCACCATTAAAAGTGGGGAACTGCGATATCTAATGTGAAAGCGCTTGCAACCGTCGTTAGGTTAGGTTAGGTTAGGTTAGGTTAGGTTTGGTTAGGTTAGGTTAGGTTAGGTTAGGTTAGATTAGGTTAGGTTGGGTTGAGTTGGGTTAGGTTAGGTTAGGTTAGGTTGGGTTAGGTTAGGTTAGGTTAGGTTAGGTTAGGTTACGTTAGGTTAGGTTAGGTTAGGTTACGTTAGGTTAGGTTAGGTTAGGTAAGGATAATTTGGTTAGGTTAGGTAAGGTTAGGTTAGGTTAGGTTAGGTTGGGTTGGGTGTTGTTGGGTTGGGTTGGGTTGGGTTAGGTTGGGTTCGGTTAGGTTAGGTTACGTTAGGTTAGGTTAGGTTACGTTAGGTTATGTTAGGTTAGGTTAGGTTACGTTAGGTTAGGTTAGGTCAGGTTAGGTTAGGTTACGTTAGAAAAGGTTAGGTTAAGTTAGGTTACGTTAGGCTAGGTTAAGTTAGGTTAGGTTAGGTTTGGTTAGGTTAGGTTAGGTTAGCTTTGGTTAGGTTAGGTTGGGTTGGGTTGGGTTAGGTTGGGTTAGGTTAGGTTAGGTTAGGTTAGGTTGGGTTAGGTTAGTTTAGGTTAGGTTAGGTTAGGTTAGGTTGGGTTGGGTTGGTTAGGTTAGGTTAGGTTAGGTTAGGTAAGGTTAGGTTAGGTTAGGTTAGGTTACGTTAGGTTAAGGTATGAACCGTCGTAAAACCGCATTAAACAATGTCACTTAGTGAGATGCAGTGTTTTTCACCTTTACAAGTTGGGAACTGTGATATCTAATGGGAAAGCGCTTGAAACTGTCGTAATGTTGTAGAAAGCAATGTAAAGTAGCGAGTAAAACGTTTTCTAACGATAGAAGTGCGAAGGTTAGCTTGAGTTATGTTAGTTTAAGCTATGTAGCGTCGTGAGACCACCAAAAATAACGTCATCTAACGAGATAGTGTTGTTTTATTGCGAGTACGAAACTGCGATAGGTAAAATGTTGTGAAAGCACACAAAACGGCATGAACAAGCCAAATACTGCGTGTTGTACCGTTACAAGTGCGAAACTGCTATGTTGTGACATTCTCGGTAAAGCGCATGCAAGTATCGTGAAACCTAAAAGAACGATGTCATTTAGCGAGATACAGCGTTCTGTAGTGTAATAAGTTGGTGAGAAACTGTGAGGTCAAGCAAATATCGTAATTGTGAACGAAACAGTGTAATTGAGCGTCTTTAGATACAAGTGTGAATGTTAGGTTAGGTTCACATATCAACCATCGTAAAACCGCATTAAACAATGTCACTTAGTGAGATGTAGTGTTTTTCAACATTACAAGTCGGGAACTACGATATCTAATGTGAAAGCGCATGAAACCGTCGTAATCTTGTAGAAAACATTGTAAAGTTGCGAGTAAAACGTTTTCTAACGATAGAAGTGCGAAGGTTAGGTTAGGTTAGGTTATTTTAAGCTAGGTAGCGTCATGAAACTACCAAAAACGACGTCATCTAACGAGATAGTGTTGTTTTATTGCGAGTATTAAACTGCGATAGGTGAAATGTTGTGAAAGCACACAAAACGGCATGAACAAGCCAAATACTGCGTGTTCTACCGTTACAAGTGCGAAACTGCTATATTGTGATATTCTCGTTAAAGCGCATGCAAGCATCGTGAAACCTTAAAGAACAATGTCATTTAGCGAGATACAGCGTTCTGTACTGTAATAAGTTGGTGAGAAACTGTGAGGTCAAGCAAATATCGTAATTGTGAACGAAACAGTGTAATTGAGCGTCTTTAGATACAAGTGTGAATGTTAGGTTAGGTTCACATATCAACCATCGTAAAACCGCATTAAACAATGTCACTTAGTGAGATGTAGTGTTTTTCACCATTACAAGTCGGGAACTGCGATATCTAATGTGAAAGCGCTTGCAAACGTCGTTAGGTTAGGTTAGGTTAGGTTAGGTTAGGTTACGTTAGGTTAGGTTTGGTTAGGTTAGGTTAGGTTAGGTTATGTTAGGTTAGGTTGGGTTAGGTTAGGTTAGGTTACGTTAGGTTAAGGTATGAACCGTCGTAAAACCGCATTAAACAATGTCACTTATTGAGATGCAGTGTTTTTCACCTTTACAAGTTGGGAACTGCGATATCTAATGTGAAAGCGCTTGAAACCGTTGTAATGTTCCAGAAAGCAATGTAAAGTAGCGAGTAAAACGTTTTCTAACGAGAGAAGTGCGAAGGTTATGTTAGGTTGAGTTATGTTAGTTTAAGCTAGGTAGCGTCGTGAAACCACCAAAAACGACGTCATCTAACGAGATAGTGTTGTTTTATTGCGAGTATTAAACTGCGATAGGTGAAATGTTGTGAATGCACACAAAACGGCATGAACAAGCCAAATACTGCGTGTTCTACCGTTACAAGTGCGAAACTGCTATATTGTGATATTCTCGTTAAAGCGCATGCAAGCATCGTGAAACCTTAAAGAACAATGTTATTTAGCGAGATACAGCGTTCTGTACTGCAATAAGTTGGTGAGAAACTGTGAGGTCAAGCAAATATCGTAATTGTGAACGAAACAGTGTAATTGAGCGTCTTTAGATACAAGTGCGAATGTTAGGTTAGGTTGACATATCAACCGTCGTAAAACCGCATTAAACAATGTCACTTAGTGAGATGTAGTGTTTTTCAACATTACAAGTCGGGAACTACGATATCTAATGTGAAAGCGCATGAAACCGTCGTAATCTTGTAGAAAACATTGTAAAGTTGCGAGTAAAACGTTTTCTAACGATAGAAGTGCGGAGGTTAGCTTGAGTTATGTTAGTTTAAGCTATGTAGCGTCGTGAGACCACCAAAAAGAACGTCATCTAACGAGATAGTGTTGTTTTATTGCGAGTACGAAACTGCGATAGGTGAAATGTTGTGAAAGCACACAAAACGGCATGAACAAGCCAAATACTGCGTGTTGTACCGTTACAAGTGCGAAACTGCTATGTTGTGACATTCTCGGTAAAGCGCATGCAAGTATCGTGAAACCTAAAAGAACGATGTCATTTAGCGAGATACAGCGTTCTGTACTGTAATAAGTTGGTGAGAAACTGTGAGGTCAAGCAAATATCGTAATTGTGAACGAAACAGTGTAATTGAGCGTCTTTAGATACAAGTGTGAATGTTAGGTTAGGTTCACATATCAACCATCGTAAAACCGCATTAAACAATGTCACTTAGTGAGATGCAGTGTTTTCACCATTTTCACCATTTTCACCATTACCTAACCTAACCAAATTATCCTTACCTAACCTAACCTAACCTAACGTAACCTAACCTAACCTAACCTAACGTAACCTAACCTAACCTAACGTAACCTAACCTAACCTAACCTAACCCAACCTAACCTAACCTAACCTAACCTAACCCAACTCAACCCAACCTAACCTAATCTAACCTAACCTAACCTAACCTAACCTAACCTAACAAAACCTAACCTAACCTAACCTAACCTAACGACGTTTGCAAGCGCTTTCACATTAGATATCGCAGTTCCCGACTTGGAATGGTGAAAAACACTGCATCTCACTAAGTGACATTGTTTAATGCGGTTTTACGACGGTTCATATCTTAACCTAACCTAACATTCGTACTTGTATTGAAAAACGCTCTATTACACTGTTTCGTTCACAATTACGATATTTGCATAACCTCAACGTTGTGCACCAACTTATTGCAGTACAGAACGCTGTATCTCGCTAAATGACATTGTTCTTTAAGGTTTCACGATGCTTGCATGCGCTTTACCGAGAATATCACAATATAGCAGTTTCGCACTTGTAACGGTAGAACACGCAGTATTTGGCTTGTTCATGCCGTTTTGTGTGCATTCACATTTCACCTATCGCAGTTTAATACTCGCAATATAACAACACTATCTCGTTAGATGACGTCGTTTTTGGTGGTTTCACGACGCTACCTAGCTTAAACTAACATAACTCAACCTAACATAACCTTCGCACTTCTATCGTTAGAAAACGTTTTACTCGCTACTTTACATTGCTTTCTGGAATATTACGACGGTTTCAAGCGCTTTCACATTAGATATCGCAGTTCCCAACTTGTAAAGGTGAAAAACACTGCATCTCACTAAGTGACATTGTTTAATGCGGTTTTACGACGGTTCATACCTTAACCTAACGTAACCTAACCTAACCTAACCCAACCTAACCTAACATAACCTAACCTAACCTAACCTAACCTAACCAAACCTAACCTAACGTAACCTAACCTAACCTAACCTAACCTAACGACGTTTGCAAGCGCTTTCACATTAGATATCGCAGTTGCCGACTTGTAATGGTGAAAAACACTGCATCTCACTTAGTGACATTGTTTAATGCGGTTTTACGACGGTTCATATCTTAACCTAACCTAACATTCGTACTTGTATTGAAAAACGCTCTATTACACTGTCTCGTTCACAATTACGATATTTGCATAACCTCACAGTTTTTCACCAACTTATTGCAGTACAGAACGCTGTATCTCGCTAAATGACATTGTTCTTTAAGGTTTCACGATGCTTGCATGCGCTTTAACGAGAATATCACAATAAAGCAGTTTCGCACTTGTAACGGCACAAGACGCAGTATCTGGCTAGTTCATGCCATTTTGTGTGCTTTCCCAATATTTCACCTATCGCAGTTTCGTACTCGCAATAAAACAACACTATCTCGTTAGATGACATCGTTTTTGGTGGTTTCACGACGCTACCTAGCTCAAACTAACCGAACCTTCGCACTTCTATCGTTAGAAAACGTTTTATTCGCTACTTTACAATGTTTTCTACAAGATTACGACGGTTTCATGCGCTTTCACATTAGATATCGCAGTTCCCGACTTGTAATGGTGAAAAACACAGCATCTCACTAAGTGACATTGTTTAATGCGGTTTTAGCGCGGTTCATATCTTAACCTAACCTAACCTTTCCTAACCCGACCTAACCTAACCTACCCTAAACAAACCTTACCTAACATACCCTAACCTGACCTAACCTAACCTAACCTAACCAAACCTAACCTAACCTAACCTAGCCTAACGACGTTTTCAAGCGCTTTCACATTAGATATCGCAGTTCCCGACTTGTAATGGTGAAAAACACTGCATCTCACTAAGTGACATTGTTTAATGCGGTTTTACGACGGTTCATATCTTAACCTAACCTAACATTCGCACTTGTATTAAAAACGCTCTATTACACTGTTTCGTTCACAATTAGGATATTTGCATAACCTCACAGTTTCTCACCAACTTATTGCAGTACAGAACGCTGTATCTCGCTAAATGACATCGTTCTTTAAGATTTCACGATGCTTGCATGCGCTTCAACGAGAATATCACAACATAGCAGTTTCGCACTTGTAACGGTACAACACGCAGTATTTGGCTTGTTCATTGCGTTTTGTGTGCTTTCACAACATTTCACCTAGCGCAGTTTCGTACTCGCAATAAAACAACACTATCTCGTTAGATGACGTTGTTTTTGGTAGTTTCACGACGCTACCTAGCTTAAACTAACATAACTCAACCTAACATAACCTTCGCACTTCTATCGTTAGAAAACGTTTTACTCGCTACTTTACATTGCTTTCTACAACATTACGACGGTTTCAAGCGCTTTCACATTAGATATCACAGTTCCCAACTTGTAAAGGTGAAAAACACTGCATCTCACTAAGTGACATTGTTTAATGCGGTTTTACGACGGTTCATACCTTAACCTAACGTAACCTAACCTAACCTAACCTAACCTTACCTAACCTAACCTAACCTAACCTAACCAACCCAACCCAACCTAACCTAACCTAACCTAACCTAAACTAACCTAACCCAACCTAACCTAACCTAACCTAACCTAACCCAACCTAACCCAACCCAACCCAACCTAACCTAACCAAAGCTAACCTAACCTAACCTAACCAAACCTAACCTAACCTAACTTAACCTAACCTAACGTAACCTAACCTAACCTAACCTATTCTAACGTAACCTAACCTTACCTGACCTAACCTAACCTAACGTAACCTAACCTAACCTAACATAACCTAACGTAACCTAACCTAACCTAACGTAACCTAACCTAACCCAACCTAACCCAACCCAACCCAACAACACCCAACCCAACCTAACCTAACCTAACCTAACCTTACCTAACCTAACCAAATTATCCTTACCTAACCTAACCTAACCTAACGTAACCTAACCTAACCTAACCTAACGTAACCTAACCTAACCTAACCCAACCTAACCTAACCTAACCTAACCCAACTCAACCCAACCTAACCTAATCTAACCTAACCTAACCTAACCTAACCTAACCTAACCAAACCTAACCTAACCTAACCTAACCTAACCTAACCTAACCTAACGACGGTTGCAAGCGCTTTCACATTAGATATCGCAGTTCCCCACTTTTAATGGTGAAAAACACTGCATCTCACTAATTGACATTGTTTAATGCGGTTTTACGACGGTGTATATGTCAACCTAACCTAACATTCGCACTTGTATCTAAGTACGCTCAATTACACTGTTTCGTTCACAATTACGATATTTGCTTGACCTCACAGTTTCTCACGAACTTAATACAGTACAGAACGCTGTATCTCGCTAAATGAGATCGTTCTTTAAGGTTTCACGATACTTGCATGCGTTTTAACGAGAATATCACAATAAAGCAGTTTCGCACTTGTAACGGCACAAGACGCAGTATCTGGCTAGTTCATGCCATTTTGTGTGCTTTCCCAATATTTCACCTATCGCAGTTTCGTACTCGCAATAAAACAACACTATCTCGTTAGATGACATCGTTTTTGGTGGCTTCACGACGCTACCTAGCTCAAACTAAGCGAACCTTCGCACTTCTATCGTTAGAAAACGTTTTATTCGCTACTTTACAATGTTTTCTACAAGATTACGACGGTTTCATGCGCTTTCACATTAGATATCGCAGTTCCCGACTTGTAATGGTGAAAAACACAGAATCTCACTAAGTGACATTGTTTAATGCAGTTTTAGCGCGGTTCATATCTTAACCTAACCTAACCTTACCTAACCCAACCTAACCTAACCTAACCTAACAGAACCTTACCTAACATCCCTAACCTAACCTAACCTAACCTAACCTAACCAAACCTAACCTAACCTAACCTAACGTAACCTAACCTAACCTAACCTAACCTAACGACGTTTGCAAGCGCTTTCACATTAGATATCGCAGTTCCCGACTTGTAATGGTGAAAAACACTGCATCTCACTAAGTGACATTGTTTAATGCGGTTTTACGACGGTTCATATCTTAACCTAACCTAACATTCGCACTTGCATTAGAAACGCTCTATTACACTGTTTCGTTCACAATTAGGATATTTGCATAACCTCACAGTTTTTCACCAACTTATTGCAGTACAGAACGCTGTATCTCGCTAAATGACATCGTTCTTTAAGGTTTCACGATGCTTGCATGCGCTTTAACAAGAATATCACAACATAGCAGTTTCGCACTTGTAACGGTACAACACGCAGTATTTGGCTTGTTCATGCCGTTTTGTGTGCTTTCACAACATTTCACCTATCGCAGTTTCGTACTCGCAATAAAACAACACTATCTCGTTAGATGACGTTGTTTTTGGTAGTTTCACGACGCTACCTAGCTTAAACTAACATAACTCAACCTAACATAACCTTCGCACTTCTATCGTTAGAAAACGTTTTACTCGCTACTTTACATTGCTTTCTACAACATTACGACGGTTTCAAGCGCTTTCACATTAGATATCACAGTTCCCAACTTGTAAAGGTGAAAAACACTGCATCTCACTAAGTGACATTGTTTAATGCGGTTTTACGACGGTTCATACCTTAACCTAACGTAACCTAACCTAACCTAACCTTACCTAACCTAACCTAACCTAACCTAACCCAACCCAACCCAACCTAACCTAACCTAACCTAAACTAACCTAACCCAACCTAACCTAACCTAACCTAACCTAACCCAACCCAACCCAACCCAACCTAACCTAACCTAAGCTAACCTAACCAAACCTAACCTAACCTAACTTAACCTAACCTAACGTAACCTAACCTAACCTAACCTATTCTAACGTAACCTAACCTTACCTGACCTAACCTAACCTAACGTAACCTAACCTAACCTAACATAACCTAACGTAACCTAACCTAACCTAACCTAACCTAACGTAACCTAACCTAACCTAACCTAACCCAACCCAACCCAACCCAACAACACCCAACCCAACAACACCCAACCCAACCTAACCTAACCTAACCTTACCTAACCTAACCAAATTATCCTTACCTAACCTAACCTAACCTAACGTAACCTAACCTAACCTATCCTAACGTAACCTAACCTAACCTAACGTAACCTAACCTAACCAAACCTAACCCAACCTAACCTAACCTAACCTAACCTAACCCAACTCAACCCAACCGAACCTAATCTAACCTAACCTAACCTAACCTAACCTAACAAAACCTAACCTAACCTAACCTAACCTAACCTAACGACGTTTGCAAACGCTTTCACATTAGATATCGCAGTTCCCGACTTGGAATGGTGAAAAACACTGCATCTCACTAAGTGACATTGTTTAATGCGGTTTTACGACGGTTCATATCTTAACCTAACCTAACATTCGTACTTGTATTGAAAAACGCTCTATTACACTGTTTCGTTCACAATTACGATATTTGCATAACCTCAACGTTGTGCACCAACTTATTGCAGTACAGAACGCTGTATCTCGCTAAATGACATTGTTCTTTAAGGTTTCACGATGCTTGCATGCGCTTTAACGAGAATATCACAATATAGCAGTTTCGCACTTGTAACGGTAGAACACGCAGTATTTGGCTTGTTCATGCCGTTTTGTGTGCATTCACATTTCACCTATCGCAGTTTAATACTCGCAATAAAACAACACTATCTCGTTAGATGACGTCGTTTTTGGTGGTTTCACGACGCTACCTAGCTTAAACTAACATAACTCAACCTAACATAACCTTCGCACTTCTATCGTTAGAAAACGTTTTACTCGCTACTTTACATTGCTTTCTGGAACATTACGACGGTTTCAAGCGCTTTCACATTAGATATCGCAGTTCCCAACTTGTAAAGGTGAAAAACACTGCATCTCACTAAGTGACATTGTTTAATGCGGTTTTACGACGGTTCATACCTTAAACTAACGTAACCTAACCTAACCTAACCCAACCTAACCTAACATAACCTAACCTAACCTAACCTAACCAAACCTAACCTAACGTAACCTAACCTAACCTAACCTAACCTAACGACGTTTGCAAGCGCTTTCACATTAGATATCGCAGTTGCCGACTTGTAATGGTGAAAAACACTGCATCTCACTTAGTGACATTGTTTAATGCGGTTTTACGACGGTTCATATCTTAACCTAACCTAACATTCGTACTTGTATTGAAAAACGCTCTATTACACTGTCTCGTTCACAATTACGATATTTGCATAACCTCACAGATTTCACCAACTTATTGCAGTACAGAACGCTGTATCTCGCTAAATGACATTGTTCTTTAAGGTTTCACGATGCTTGCATGCGCTTTAACGAGAATATCACAATAAAGCAGTTTCGCACTTGTAACGGCACAAGACGCAGTATCTGGCTAGTTCATGCCATTTTGTGTGCTTTCCCAATATTTCACCTATCGCAGTTTCGTACTCGCAATAAAACAACACTATCTCGTTAGATGACATCGTTTTTGGTGGTTTCACGACGCTACCTAGCTCAAACTAACCGAACCTTCGCACTTCTATCGTTAGAAAACGTTTTATTCGCTACTTTACAATGTTTTCTACAAGATTACGACGGTTTCATGCGCTTTCACATTAGATATCGCAGTTCCCGACTTGTAATGGTGAAAAACACAGCATCTCACTAAGTGACATTGTTTACTGCGGTTTTAGCGCGGTTCATATCTTAACCTAACCTAACCTTTCCTAACCCGACCTAACCTAACCTACCCTAACCAAACCTTACCTAACATACCCTAACCTGACCTAACCTAACCTAACCTAACCAAACCTAACCTAACCTAACCTAACCTAACGACGTTTTCAAGCGCTTTCACATTAGATATCGCAGTTCCCGACTTGTAATGGTGAAAAACACTGCATCTCACTAAGTGACATTGTTTAATGCGGTTTTACGACGGTTCATATCTTAACCTAACCTAACATTCGCACTTGTATTAAAAACGCTCTATTACACTGTTTCGTTCACAATTAGGATATTTGCATAACCTCACAGTTTTTCACCAACTTATTGCAGTACAGAACGCTGTATCTCGCTAAATGACATCGTTCTTTAAGATTTCACGATGCTTGCATGCGCTTCAACGAGAATATCACAACATAGCAGTTTCGCACTTGTAACGGTACAACACGCAGTATTTGGCTTGTTCATTGCGTTTTGTGTGCTTTCACAACATTTCACCTATCGCAGTTTCGTACTCGCAATAAAACAACACTATCTCGTTAGATGACGTTGTTTTTGGTAGTTTCACGACGCTACCTAGCTTAAACTAACATAACTCAACCTAACATAACCTTCGCACTTCTATCGTTAGAAAACGTTTTACTCGCTACTTTACATTGCTTTCTACAACATTACGACGGTTTCAAGCGCTTTCACATTAGATATCACAGTTCCCAACTTGTAAAGGTGAAAAACACTGCATCTCACTAAGTGACATTGGTTAATGCGGTTTTACGACGGTTCATACCTTAACCTACCGTAACCTAACCTAACCTAACCTAACCTTACCTAACCTAACCTAACCTAACCAACCCAACCTAACCTAACCTAACCTAACCTAAACTAACCTAACCCAACCTAACCTAACCTAACCTAACCTAACCCAACCTAACCCAACCCAACCCAACCTAACCTAACCAAAGCTAACCTAACCTAACCTAACCAAACCTAACCTAACCTAACTTAACCTAACCTAACGTAACCTAACCTAACCTAACCTATTCTAACGTAACCTAACCTTACCTGACCTAACCTAACCTAACGTAACCTAACCTAACCTAACATAACCTAACGTAACCTAACCTAACCTAACGTAACCTAACCTAACCTAACCCAACCTAACCCAACCCAACCCAACCCAACAACACCCAACCCAACCTAACCTAACCTAACCTAACCTTACCTAACCTAACCAAATTATCCTTACCTAACCTAACCTAACCTAACGTAACCTAACCTAACCTAACCTAACGTAACCTAACCTAACCCAACCTAACCTAACCTAACCTAACCTAACCTAACCCAACTCAACCCAACCTAACCTAATCTAACCTAACCTAACCTAACCTAACCTAACCAAACCTAACCTAACCTAACCTAACCTAACCTAACCTAACCTAACCTAACGACGGTTGCAAGCGCTTTCACATTAGATATCGCAGTTCCCCACTTTTAATGGTGAAAAACACTGCATCTCACTAATTGACATTGTTTAATGCGGTTTTACGACGGTGTATATCTCAACCTAACCTAACATTCGCACTTGTATCTAAGTACGCTCAATTACACTGTTTCGTTCACAATTACGATATTTGCTTGACCTCACAGTTTCTCACCAACTTATTACAGTACAGAACGCTGTATCTCGCTAAATGACATCGTTCTTTAAGGTTTCACGATACTTGCATGCGTTTTAACGAGAATATCACAATAAAGCAGTTTCGCACTTGTAACGGCACAAGACGCAGTATCTGGCTAGTTCATGCCATTTTGTGTGCTTTCCCAATATTTCACCTATCGCAGTTTCGTACTCGCAATAAAACAACACTATCTCGTTAGATGACATCGTTTTTGGTGGCTTCACGACGCTACCTAGCTCAAACTAAGCGAACCTTCGCACTTCTATCGTTAGAAAACGTTTTATTCGCTACTTTACAATGTTTTCTACAAGATTACGACGGTTTCATGCGCTTTCACATTAGATATCGCAGTTCCCGACTTGTAATGGTGAAAAACACAGCATCTCACTAAGTGACATTGTTTAATGCAGTTTTAGCGCGGTTCATATCTTAACCTAACCTAACCTAACCTAACCTAACCAAACCTAACCTAACCTAACCTAACGTAACCTAACCTAACCTAACGTAACCTAACCTAACCTAACCTAACCTAACCTAACCCAACCTAACCTAACCTAACCTAACCTAACCCAACTCAACCCAATCTAACCTAATCTAACCTAACCTAACCTAACCTAACAAAACCTAACCTAACCTAACCTAACCTAACCTAACGACGTTTGCAAGCGCTTTCACATTAGATATCGCAGTTCCCGACTTGTAATGGTGAAAAACACTGCATCTCACTAAGTGACATTGTTTAATGCGGTTTTACGACGGTTCATATCTTAACCTAACCTAACATTCGCACTTGCATTAAAAACGCTCTATTACACTGTTTCGTTCACAATTAGGATATTTGCATAACCTCACAGTTTTTCACCAACTTATTGCAGTACAGAACGCTGTATCTCGCTAAATGACATCGTTCTTTAAGGTTTCACGATGCTTGCATGCGCTTTAACGAGAATATCACAACATAGCAGTTTCGCACTTGTAACGGTGCAACACGCAGTATTTGGCTTGTTCATGCCGTTTTGTGTGCTTTCACAACATTTCACCTATCGCAGTTTCGTACTCGCAATAAAACAACACTATCTCGTTAGATGACGTTGTTTTTGGTAGTTTCACGACGCTACCTAGCTTAAACTAACATAACTCAACCTAACATAACCTTCGCACTTCTATCGTTAGAAAACGTTTTACTCGCTACTTTACATTGCTTTCTACAAAATTGTTTAATGCGGTTTTACGACGGTTCATACCTTAACCTAACGTAACCTAACCTAACCTAACCTTACCTAACCTAACCTAACCTAACCTAACCCAACCCAACCCAACCTAACCTAACCTAACCTAAACTAACCTAACCCAACCTAACCTAACCTAACCTAACCTAACCCAACCCAACCCAACCCAACCTAACCTAACCTAAGCTAACCTAACCAAACCTAACCTAACCTAACTTAACCTAACCTAACGTAACCTAACCTAACCTAACCTATTCTAACGTAACCTAACCTTACCTGACCTAACCTAACCTAACGTAACCTAACCTAACCTAACCTAACATAACCTAACGTAACCTAACCTAACCTAACCCAACCTAACCCAACCCAACCCAACCCAACAACACCCAACCCAACAACACCCAACCCAACCTAACCTAACCTAACCTTACCTAACCTAACCAAATTATCCTTACCTAACCTAACCTAACCTAACGTAACCTAACCTAACCTAACCTAACCTAACGTAACCTAACCTAACCTAACGTAACCCAACCTAACCTAACCTAACCTAACCCAACCTAACCTAACCTAACCTAACCTAACCCAACTCAACCCAACCTAACCTAATCTAACCTAACCTAACCTAACAAAACCTAACCTAACCTAACCTAACCTAACAACGGTTGCAAGCGCTTTCACATTAGATATCGCAGTTCCCGACTTTTAATGGTGAAAAACACTGCATCTCACTAATTTACATTGTTTAATGCGGTTTTACGACGGTTCATATCTTAACCTAACCTAACATTCGCACTTGTATCTAAAAACGCTCTATTACACTGTTTTGTTCTCAATTACGATATTTGCATAACCTCACAGTTTTTCACCAACTTATTGCAGTACAGAACGTTGTATCTCACTAAATGACATATTTCTTTAAGGTTTCACGATGCTTGCATGCGCTTTAACGAGAATATCACAATATAGCAGTTTCGCACTTGTAACGGTAGAACACGCAGTATTTGGCTTGTTCATGCCGTTTTGTGTGCTTTCACAACATTTCACCTATCGGAGTTTAATACTCGCTATAAAACAACACTATCTCGTTAGATGACGTCGTTTTTGGTAGTTTCACGACGCTACCTAGCTTAAACTAACCTAACATAACCTAACCTTCGCATTTCTATCGTTAGAAAACGTTTTACTCGCAACTTTACAATGTTTTCTACAAGATTACGACGGTTTCATGCGTTTTCACATTAGATATCGTAGTTCCCGACTTGTAATGTTGAAAAACACTACATCTCACTAAGTGACATTGTTTAATGCGATTTTACGACGGTTGATATGTCAACCTAACCTAACATTCGCACTTGCATCTAAAGACGCTCAATTACACTGTTTCGTTCACAATTACGATATTTGCTTGACCTCACAGTTTCTCACCAACTTATTACAGTACAGAACGCTGTATCTCGCTAAATGACATCGTTCTTTAAGGTTTCACGATACTTGCATGCGCTTTACCGAGAATGTCAAAACATAGCAGTTTCGCACTTGTAACGGTACAACACGCAGTATTTGGCTTGTTCATGCCGTTTTGTGTGCTTTCACAACATTTTACCTATCGCAGTTTCGTACTCGCAATAAAACAACACTATCTTGTTAGATGACGTCGTTTTTGGTGGTTTCACGACGCTACCTAGCTTAAACTAACATAACTCAACCTAACATAACCTTCGCACTTCTATCGTTAGAAAACGTTTTATTCGCTACTTTACATTGCTTTCTACAACATTACGACGGTTTCAAGCGCTTTCACATTAGATATCGCAGTTCCCAACTTGTAAAGGTGAAAAACACTGCATCTCACTAAGTGACATTGTTTATTGCGGTTTTACGACGGTTCATACCTTAACCTAACGTAACTTAACCTAACCTAACCCAACCTAACCTAACATAACCTAACCTAACCTAACCTAACCTAACGTAACCTAACCTGACCTAACCTAACCTAACCTAACCTAACGACGTTTGCAAGCGCTTTCACATTAGATATCGCAGTTCCCGACTTGTAATGGTGAAAAACACTGCATCTCCCTAAGTGACATTGTTTAGTGCGGTTTTACGACGGTTCATATCTTAACCTAACCTAACATTCGTACTTGTATTGAAAAACGCTCTATTACACTGTTTCGTTCACAATTACGATATTTGCATAACCTCACAGTTTTTCACCAACTTATTGCAGTACAGAACGCTGTATCTCGCTAAATGACATTGTTCTTTAAGGTTTCACGATGCTTGCGTGCGCTTTAACGAGAATATCACAATATAGCAGTTTCGCACTTGTAACGGTAGAACACGCAGTATTTGGCTTGTTCATGCCGTTTTGTGTGCTTTCACAACATTTCACCTATCGCAGTTTAATACTCGCAATAAAACAACACTATCTCTTTAGATGACGTCGTTTTTGGTAGTTTCACGACGCTACCTAGCCTAAACTAACCTAACCTAACCTTCGCGCTTCTATCGTTAGAAAACGTTTTACTCGCAACTTTACAATGTTTTCTACAAGATTACGACGGTTTCATGCGCTTTCACATTAGATATCGTAGTTCCCGACTTGTAATGTTGAAAAACGCTACATCTCACTAAGTGACGTTGTTTAATGCGGTTTTACGATGGTTGATATGTCAACCTAACCTAACATTCGCACTT
This sequence comes from Rhipicephalus microplus, assembly GCF_043290135.1. Taxonomy (NCBI): domain Eukaryota; kingdom Metazoa; phylum Arthropoda; class Arachnida; order Ixodida; family Ixodidae; genus Rhipicephalus; species Rhipicephalus microplus. Next base: position 10,429 of record NW_027464726.1, on the reverse strand, counting down.
GTATCTAAAGACGCTCAATTACACTGTTTCGTTCACAATTACGATATTTGCTTGACCTCACAGTTTCTCACCAACTTATTACAGTACAGAACGCTGTATCTCGCTAAATGACATCGTTCTTTAAGGTTTCACGATACTTGCATGCGCTTTACCGAGAATGTCACAACATAGCAGTTTCGCACTTGTAACGGTACAACACGCAGTATTTGGCTTGTTCATGCCGTTTTGTGTGCTTTCACAACATTTCACCTATCGCAGTTTCGTACTCGCAATAAAACAACACTATCTCGTTAGATGACGTTGTTTACGCTACCTAGCTTAAACTAACATAACTCAACCTAACATAACCTTCGCACTTCTATCGTTAGAAAACGTTTTACTCGCTACTTTACATTGCTTTCTACAACATTATGACGGTTTCAAGCGCTTTCACATTAAATATCACAGTTCCCAACTTGTAAAGGTGAAAAACACTGCATCTCACTAAGTGACATTGTTTAATGCGGTTTTACGACGGTTTATACTTTAAACTAACGTAACCTAACCTAACCTAACCTAACCTTACCTAACCTAACCTAACCTAACCTAACCAACCCAACCCAACCTAACCTAACCTAACCTAAACTAACCTAACCCAACCTAACCTAACCTAACCTAACCTAACCCAACCTAACCCAACCCAACCCAACCTAACCTAACCAAAGCTAACCTAACCTAACCTAACCAAACCTAACCTAACCTAACTTAACCTAACCTAACGTAACCTAACCTAACCTAACCTATTCTAACGTAACCTAACCTAACCTGACCTAACCTAACCTAACGTAACCTAACCTAACCTAACATAACCTAACGTAACCTAACCTAACCTAACGTAACCTAACCCAACCTAACCCAACCTAACCCAACCCAACCCAACCCAACAACACCACACCCAACCTAACCTAACCTAACCTAACCTTACCTAACCTAACCAAATTATCCTTACCTAACCTAACCTAACCTAACGTAACCTAACCTAACCTAACCTAACGTAACGTAACCTAACCTAACCTAACCTAACCCAACCTAACCTAACCTAACCTAACCTAACCCAACTCAACCCAACCTCACCTAATCTAACCTAACCTAACCTAACCTAACCAAACCTAACCTAACCTAACCTAACCTAACCTAACCTAACCTAACGACGGTTGCAAGCGCTTTCACATTAGATATCGCAGTTCCCCACTTTTAATGGTGAAAAACACTGCATCTCACTAATTGACATTGTTTAATGCGGTTTTACGACGGTTCATATCTTAACCTAACCTAACATTCGCACTTGTATCTAAAAACGCTCTATTACACTGTTTTGTTCACAATTACGATATTTGCATAACCTCACAGTTTTCACCAACTTATTGCAGTACAGAACGCTGTATCTCGCTAAATGACATTGTTCTTTAAGGTTTCACGATGCTTGCATGCGCTTTAACGAGAATATCACAATATAGCAGTTTCGCACTTGTAACGGTAGAACACGCAGTATTTGGCTTGTTCATGCCGTTTTGTGTGCTTTCACAACATTTCACCTATGGCAGTTTAATACTCGCTATGAAACAACACTATCTCGTTAGATGACGTCGTTTTTGGTAGTTTCACGACGCTACCTAGCTTAAACTAACCTAACCTAACCTAACCTTCGCACTTCTATCGTTAGAAAACGTTTTACTCGCAACTTTACAATGTTTTTTACAAGATTACGACGGTTTCATGCGCTTTCACATTAGATATCGTAGTTCCCGACTTGTAATGTTGAAAAACACTACATCTCACTAAGTGACATTGTTTAATGCGGTTTTACGACGGTTGATATATCAACCTAACCTAACATTCGCACTTGTATCTAAAGACGCTCAATTACACTGTTTCGTTCACAATTACGATATTTGCTTGACCTCACAGTTTCTCACCAACTTATTACAGTACAGAACGCTGTATCTCGCTAAATGACATCGTTCTTTAAGGTTTCACGATACTTGCATGCGCTTTACCGAGAATATCACAATATAGCAGTTTCGCACTTGTAACGGTAGAACACGCAGTATTTGGCTTGTTCATGCCGTTTTGTGTGCTTTCACAACATTTCACCTATCGCAGTTTAATACTCGCAATAAAACAACACTATCTCGTTAGATGACGTCGTTTTTGGTGGTTTCACGACGCTACGTAGCTTAAACTAACATAACTCAACCTAACATAACCTTCGCACTTCTATCGTTAGAAAACGTTTTACTCGCTACTTTACATTGCTTTCTACAACATTACGACGGTTTCAAGCGCTTTCACATTAGATATCGCAGTTCCCAACTTGTAAAGGTGAAAAACACTGCATCTCACTAAGTGACATTGTTTAATGCGGTTTTACGACGGTTCATACCTTAACCTAACGTAACCTAACCTAACCTAACCCAACCTAACCTAACATAACCTAACCTAACCTAACCTAACCTAACCTAACCAAACCTAACCTAACGTAACCTAACCTAACCTAACCTAACGACGTTTGCAAGCGCTTTCACATTAGATTTCGCAGTTCCCGACTTGTAATGGTGAAAAACACTGCATCTCACTAAGTGACATTGTTTAATGCGGTTTTACGACGGTTCATATCTTAACCTAACCTAACATTCGTACTTGTATTGAAAAACGCTCTATTACACTGTTTCGTTCACAATTACGATATTTGCATAACCTCACAGTTTTTCACCAACTTATTGCAGTACAGAACGCTGTATCTCGCTAAATGACATCGTTCTTTAAGGTTTCACGATGCTTGCATGCGCTTTAACGAGAATATCACATTATAGCAGTTTCGCACTTGTAACGGTACAACACGCAGTATCTGGCTTGTTCAAGCCGTTTTGTGTAATTTCACAACATTTCACCTATTCCAGTTTCGTACATGCAATAAAACAACACTATCTCGTTAGATGACGTCCTTTTTGGTGGTCTCACGACGCTACATAGCTTAAACTAACATAACTCAAGCTAACCTTCGCACTTCTATCGTTAGAAAACGTTTTACTCGCAACTTTACAATGTTTTCTACAAGATTACGACGGTTTCATGCGCTTTCACATTAGATATCGTAGTTCCCGACTTGTAATGTTGAAAAACACTACATCTCACTAAGTGACATTGTTTAATGCGGTTTTACGACGGTGTATATCTCAACCTAACCTAACATTCGCACTTGTATCTAAGTACGCTCAATTACACTGTTTCGTTCACAATTACGATATTTGCTTGACCTCACAGTTTCTCACCAACTTATTACAGTACAGAACGCTGTATCTCGCTAAATGACATCGTTCTTTAAGGTTTCACGATACTTGCATGCGCTTTAACGAGAATATCACAATAAAGCAGTTTCGCACTTGTAACGGCACAAGACGCAGTATCTGGCTAGTTCATGCCATTTTGTGTGCTTTCCCAATATTTCACCTATCGCAGTTTCGTACTCGCAATAAAACAACACTATCTCGTTAGATGACATCGTTTTTGGTGGCTTCACGACGCTACCTAGCTCAAACTAACCGAACCTTCGCACTTCTATCGTTAGAAAACGTTTTATTCGCTACTTTACAATGTTTTCTACAAGATTACGACGGTTTCATGCGCTTTCACATTAGATATCGCAGTTCCCGACTTGTAATGGTGAAAAACACAGCATCTCACTAAGTGACATTGTTTAATGCAGTTTTAGCGCGGTTCATATCTTAACCTAACCTAACCTTACCTAACCCAACCTAACCTAACCTAACCTAACCAAACCTTACCTAACATCCCTAACCTATTCTAACCTAACCTAACCTAACCAAACCTAACCTAACCTAACCTAACGTAACCTAACCTAACCTAACCTAACCTAACGACGTTTGCAAGCGCTTTCACATTAGATATCGCAGTTCCCGACTTGTAATGGTGAAAAACACTGCATCTCACTAAGTGACATTGTTTAATGCGGTTTTACGACGGTTCATATCTTAACCTAGCCTAACATTCGCACTTGTATTGAAAAACGCTCTATTACACTGTTTCGTTCACAATTACGATATTTGCATAACCTCACAGTTTTTCACCAACTTATTGCAGTACAGAACGCTGTATCTCGCTAAATGACATCGTTCTTTAAGGTTTCACGATGCTTGCATGCGCTTTAACGAGAATATCACATTATAGCAGTTTCGCACTTGTAACGGTACAACACGCAGTATCTGGCTTGTTCAAGCCGTTTTGTGTAATTTCACAACATTTCACCTATTGCAGTTTCGTACATGCAATAAAACAACACTATCTCGTTAGATGACGTCCTTTTTGGTGGTCTCACGACGCTACATAGCTTAAACTAACATAACTCAAGCTAACCTTCGCACTTCTATCGTTAGAAAACGTTTTACTCGCAACTTTACAATGTTTTCTACAAGATTACGACGGTTTCATGCGCTTTCACATTAGATATCGTAGTTCCCGACTTGTAATGTTGAAAAACACTACATCTCACTAAGTGACATTGTTTAATGCGGTTTTACGACGGTGTATATCTCAACCTAACCTAACATTCGCACTTGTATCTAAGTACGCTCAATTACACTGTTTCGTTCACAATTACGATATTTGCTTGACCTCACAGTTTCTCACCAACTTATTACAGTACAGAACGCTGTATCTCGCTAAATGACATCGTTCTTTTAGGTTTCACGATACTTGCATGCGCTTTACCGAGAATGTCACAACACAGCAGTTTCGCACTTGTAACGGTACAACACGCAGTATTTGGCTTGTTCATGCCGTTTTGTGTGCTTTCACAACATTTTACCTATCGCAGTTTCGTACTCGCAATAAAACAACACTATCTCGTTAGATGACGTTCTTTTTGGTGGTCTCACGACGCTACATAGCTTAAACTAACATAACTCAAGCTAACCTTCGCACTTCTATCGTTAGAAAACATTTTACTCGCTACTTTACATTGCTTTCTACAACATTACGACGGTTTCAAGCGCTTTCACATTAGATATCACAGTTCCAACTTGTAAAGGTGAAAAACACTGCATCTCACTAAGTGACATTGTTTAATGCGGTTTTACGACGGTTCATACCTTAACCTAACGTAACCTAACCTAACCTAACCTAACCTTACCTAACCTAACCTAACCTAACCTAACCAACCCAACCCAACCTAACCTAACCTAACCTAAACTAACCTAACCCAACCTAACCTAACCTAACCTAACCTAACCCAACCTAACCCAACCCAACCCAACCTAACCTAACCAAAGCTAACCTAACCTAACCTAACCAAACCTAACCTAACCTAACTTAACCTAACCTAACGTAACCTAACCTAACCTAACCTATTCTAACGTAACCTAACCTAACCTGACCTAACCTAACCTAACGTAACCTAACCTAACCTAACATAACCTAACGTAACCTAACCTAACCTAACGTAACCTAACCCAACCTAACCCAACCTAACCCAACCCAACCCAACCCAACAACACCACACCCAACCTAACCTAACCTAACCTAACCTTACCTAACCTAACCAAATTATCCTTACCTAACCTAACCTAACCTAACGTAACCTAACCTAACCTAACCTAACGTAACCTAACCTAACCTAACCTAACCTAACCCAACCTAACCTAACCTAACCTAACCTAACCCAACTCAACCCAACCTCACCTAATCTAACCTAACCTAACCTAACCTAACCAAACCTAACCTAACCTAACCTAACCTAACCTAACCTAACCTAACGACGGTTGCAAGCGCTTTCACATTAGATATCGCAGTTCCCCACTTTTAATGGTGAAAAACACTGCATCTCACTAATTGACATTGTTTAATGCGGTTTTACGACGGTTCATATCTTAACCTAACCTAACATTCGCACTTGTATCTAAAAACGCTCTATTACACTGTTTTGTTCACAATTACGATATTTGCATAACCTCACAGTTTTTCACCAACTTATTGCAGTACAGAACGCTGTATCTCGCTAAATGACATTGTTCTTTAAGGTTTCACGATGCTTGCATGCGCTTTAACGAGAATATCACAATATAGCAGTTTCGCACTTGTAACGGTAGAACACGCAGTATTTGGCTTGTTCATGCCGTTTTGTGTGCTTTCACAACATTTCACCTATGGCAGTTTAATACTCGCTATGAAACAACACTATCTCGTTAGATGACGTCGTTTTTGGTAGTTTCACGACGCTACCTAGCTTAAACTAACCTAACCTAACCTAACCTTCGCACTTCTATCGTTAGAAAACGTTTTACTCGCAACTTTACAATGTTTTTTACAAGATTACGACGGTTTCATGCGCTTTCACATTAGATATCGTAGTTCCCGACTTGTAATGTTGAAAAACACTACATCTCACTAAGTGACATTGTTTAATGCGGTTTTACGACGGTTGATATATCAACCTAACCTAACATTCGCACTTGTATCTAAAGACGCTCAATTACACTGTTTCGTTCACAATTACGATATTTGCTTGACCTCACAGTTTCTCACCAACTTATTACAGTACAGAACGCTGTATCTCGCTAAATGACATCGTTCTTTAAGGTTTCACGATACTTGCATGCGCTTTACCGAGAATATCACAATATAGCAGTTTCGCACTTGTAACGGTAGAACACGCAGTATTTGGCTTGTTCATGCCGTTTTGTGTGCTTTCACAACATTTCACCTATCGCAGTTTAATACTCGCAATAAAACAACACTATCTCGTTAGATGACGTCGTTTTTGGTGGTTTCACGACGCTACGTAGCTTAAACTAACATAACTCAACCTAACATAACCTTCGCACTTCTATCGTTAGAAAACGTTTTACTCGCTACTTTACATTGCTTTCTACAACATTACGACGGTTTCAAGCGCTTTCACATTAAATATCGCAGTTCCCAACTTGTAAAGGTGAAAAACACTGCATCTCACTAAGTGACATTGTTTAATGCGGTTTTACGACGGTTCATACCTTAACCTAACGTAACCTAACCTAACCTAACCCAACCTAACCTAACATAACCTAACCTAACCTAACCTAACCTAACCAAACCTAACCTAACGTAACCTAACCTAACCTAACCTAACGACGTTTGCAAGCGCTTTCACATTAGATTTCGCAGTTCCCGACTTGTAATGGTGAAAAACACTGCATCTCACTAAGTGACATTGTTTAATGCGGTTTTACGACGGTTCATATCTTAACCTAACCTAACATTCGTACTTGTATTGAAAAACGCTCTATTACACTGTTTCGTTCACAATTACGATATTTGCATAACCTCACAGTTTTTCACCAACTTATTGCAGTACAGAACGCTGTATCTCGCTAAATGACATCGTTCTTTAAGGTTTCACGATGCTTGCATGCGCTTTAACGAGAATATCACATTATAGCAGTTTCGCACTTGTAACGGTACAACACGCAGTATCTGGCTTGTTCAAGCCGTTTTGTGTAATTTCACAACATTTCACCTATTCCAGTTTCGTACATGCAATAAAACAACACTATCTCGTTAGATGACGTCCTTTTTGGTGGTCTCACGACGCTACATAGCTTAAACTAACATAACTCAAGCTAACCTTCGCACTTCTATCGTTAGAAAACGTTTTACTCGCAACTTTACAATGTTTTCTACAAGATTACGACGGTTTCATGCGCTTTCACATTAGATATCGTAGTTCCCGACTTGTAATGTTGAAAAACACTACATCTCACTAAGTGACATTGTTTAATGCGGTTTTACGACGGTGTATATCTCAACCTAACCTAACATTCGCACTTGTATCTAAGTACGCTCAATTACACTGTTTCGTTCACAATTACGATATTTGCTTGACCTCACAGTTTCTCACCAACTTATTACAGTACAGAACGCTGTATCTCGCTAAATGACATCGTTCTTTAAGGTTTCACGATACTTGCATGCGCTTTAACGAGAATATCACAATAAAGCAGTTTCGCACTTGTAACGGCACAAGACGCAGTATCTGGCTAGTTCATGCCATTTTGTGTGCTTTCCCAATATTTCACCTATCGCAGTTTCGTACTCGCAATAAAACAACACTATCTCGTTAGATGACATCGTTTTTGGTGGCTTCACGACGCTACCTAGCTCAAACTAACCGAACCTTCGCACTTCTATCGTTAGAAAACGTTTTATTCGCTACTTTACAATGTTTTCTACAAGATTACGACGGTTTCATGCGCTTTCACATTAGATATCGCAGTTCCCGACTTGTAATGGTGAAAAACACAGCATCTCACTAAGTGACATTGTTTAATGCAGTTTTAGCGCGGTTCATATCTTAACCTAACCTAACCTTACCTAACCCAACCTAACCTAACCTAACCTAACCAAACCTTACCTAACATCCCTAACCTATTCTAACCTAACCTAACCTAACCAAACCTAACCTAACCTAACCTAACGTAACCTAACCTAACCTAACCTAACCTAACGACGTTTGCAAGCGCTTTCACATTAGATATCGCAGTTCCCGACTTGTAATGGTGAAAAACACTGCATCTCACTAAGTGACATTGTTTAATGCGGTTTTACGACGGTTCATATCTTAACCTAACCTAACATTCGCACTTGTATTGAAAAACGCTCTATTACACTGTTTCGTTCACAATTACGATATTTGCATAACCTCACAGTTTTTCACCAACTTATTGCAGTACAGAACGCTGTATCTCGCTAAATGACATCGTTCTTTAAGGTTTCACGATGCTTGCATGCGCTTAACGAGAATATCACATTATAGCAGTTTCGCACTTGTAACGGTACAACACGCAGTATCTGGCTTGTTCAAGCCGTTTTGTGTAATTTCACAACATTTCACCTATTGCAGTTTCGTACATGCAATAAAACAACACTATCTCGTTAGATGACGTCCTTTTTGGTGGTCTCACGACGCTACATAGCTTAAACTAACATAACTCAAGCTAACCTTCGCACTTCTATCGTTAGAAAACGTTTTACTCGCAACTTTACAATGTTTTCTACAAGATTACGACGGTTTCATGCGCTTTCACATTAGATATCGTAGTTCCCGACTTGTAATGTTGAAAAACACTACATCTCACTAAGTGACATTGTTTAATGCGGTTTTACGACGGTGTATATCTCAACCTAACCTAACATTCGCACTTGTATCTAAGTACGCTCAATTACACTGTTTCGTTCACAATTACGATATTTGCTTGACCTCACAGTTTCTCACCAACTTATTACAGTACAGAACGCTGTATCTCGCTAAATGACATCGTTCTTTTAGGTTTCACGATACTTGCATGCGCTTTACCGAGAATGTCACAACACAGCAGTTTCGCACTTGTAACGGTACAACACGCAGTATTTGGCTTGTTCATGCCGTTTTGTGTGCTTTCACAACATTTTACCTATCGCAGTTTCGTACTCGCAATAAAACAACACTATCTCGTTAGATGACGTTCTTTTTGGTGGTCTCACGACGCTACATAGCTTAAACTAACATAACTCAAGCTAACCTTCGCACTTCTATCGTTAGAAAACATTTTACTCGCTACTTTACATTGCTTTCTACAACATTACGACGGTTTCAAGCGCTTTCACATTAGATATCACAGTTCCCAACTTGTAAAGGTGAAAACACTGCATCTCACTAAGTGACATTGTTTAATGCGGTTTTACGACGGTTCATACCTTAACCTAACGTAACCTAACCTAACCTAACCTAACCTTACCTAACCTAACCTAACCTAACCTAACCAACCCAACCCAACCTAACCTAACCTAACCTAAACTAACCTAACCCAACCTAACCTAACCTAACCTAACCTAACCCAACCTAACCCAACCCAACCCAACCTAACCTAACCAAAGCTAACCTAACCTAACCTAACCAAACCTAACCTAACCTAACTTAACCTAACCTAACGTAACCTAACCTAACCTAACCTATTCTAACGTAACCTAACCTAACCTGACCTAACCTAACCTAACGTAACCTAACCTAACCTAACATAACCTAACGTAACCTAACCTAACCTAACGTAACCTAACCCAACCTAACCCAACCTAACCCAACCCAACCCAACCCAACAACACCACACCCAACCTAACCTAACCTAACCTAACCTTACCTAACCTAACCAAATTATCCTTACCTAACCTAACCTAACCTAACGTAACCTAACCTAACCTAACCTAACGTAACCTAACCTAACCTAACCTAACCTAACCCAACCTAACCTAACCTAACCTAACCTAACCAACTCAACCCAACCTCACCTAATCTAACCTAACCTAACCTAACCTAACCAAACCTAACCTAACCTAACCTAACCTAACCTAACCTAACCTAACG